>NW_015373940.1:279781-421990 GCF_001272555.1 Dufourea novaeangliae | reverse complement strand
GATATACATACATATTATGCATATAGGTACTGTATTCAAATAGTAAATAAATTTAAGTTATTTCCCTTTGCGTTATTTGTCTACAAATGACGGTATAACTGTTAAAAATAATAATTAACTCACTAACGGGTGAAATAAAATTTTATTAACATACTAAACATTAATCTAAAAATCATAAAAATTAACTCTAATACCAAAGGTGTCCAAATGCCACCCACGAGCCACAAGCAATTACAAGCTTCCCCTCGTAGGTTTTCCAGACTACCGACCTCAAATTGACTCGAGCGAGTCAATCCAAGTACCATAGTGAGGGTACCTCCGGAGAGGAAGAATGCTGCGCATAAGTAGTAGATGGACACCCCTGGGCCTGTCCTTCTTAAAGGACAGGATATAAATACTCATTCTTTCTGAGTATATACGTCTACCACACAAATATGTTTGTGGATCACAATACATGCTGGTGAAACACAATAGTACCTTCCCTGCATTTAACACTCACACTCCATTAAAGTGGTCGTGAGTACTCGCCAGTACGTCTCATTACTCTACCCGTGTACGTAACCGTATGCGTTCTTTGCCAGTGGCAACGAAAACATCGGCCACGATAACTGGAAATCGCAATGCACTTTTCAATGGTCATACATGCACAACGTGTTAAATTATTCCATAACACGCGGTTTTTCACTAGGGCGTGCATATCGATGCACAGGTGACATAACTTAATACGTCTTCTTTTTATGCACCGATACTTTATTGCGATTCCCAATACACGTGTTCCACTATTTCATGGAACTTGCAAATACGAATGATACCTTTGTGTCTCGCGACACTGGTTCCGGGATTGAAACGTACTGTCGCGTCTCGTGGTATTGCGCTAACTGCTACACATGCCTATCCAGGAAGGTACCACCACGTTTTCCTCTCTATCATAAACATATCGGTGTGGTTTCTGTTTTTTCTACTTTATATTCGAATCTACCGACGATACTTATTTGCACACATTAATGATATGAATATTATTTTTTTTATCAGCTGACCGTTATTTATAGGCCATTGCGAATTTATTGTATTTTCTATATTATGTAATTCTCTTTATGTAGAACTATTTCATGCTATATTTATAAATGGAAATGAGTATACAATATACTGAAGTGACTACAATAAAATTATTATACGCATCATCTTCAAATTACTGCATTTTTTAGTGAAATGAATAACGTACTACCACGACATATACTCAATTAATAAAAAAAAATAAAAATTATTTAAATAATAGATCCCTCTATCTTGAAATGTCAAGATTTCATGTTAAATTGAAGCACTAAAAAAAATGCAAAATATCCAATGTCGTTTCGTCTGCATCATATCAAACATTGAATATTTAACTCATAAATATACTTTGAATACAAAATATTTATGAATTATATTACTAATAATAAGCGCGGCGTACAAGAAGACCCTAACCTAACTAAGAAAAATAACAGATCAAATACTACTCGCGAATACACAATCGTACGATTGCATATCCGCGTTCACTGTACTCGCCAAAAGCACGTATACAACCTGTCGCCCGTGCCGCTTCGGACTAATCGTCCTACGACATGATTGGGGACTGGAGGAATAAAAGCATGCGACTCACCCGATGATAGAAGAGCTCCCTATAAGACTGGAAGAATCTCGAAAAATCGTGTAGCTTCGCTTAAGAACATCCTCTGTAGTGGTCGTTTATGCAGTATCTGAAAAAATCTGAAAAAAAAGGAACAGAATTCGTTATAACCTCTTCTGAAAATTCTAGCTGTTTCAGTTGAACAGTGTAAATAATAAAATATAAAGGTACTTACAATGTCCATTTGCAGAGCATCGCCCAAAAACATCCTCTTCAGTGATGCACTGACTCTACCACCGCGAACGAATACTTTCAGAAAGAAAAAAAGTTAATATAAAAGACTATCGCGACCGAAGATTCCAACCGGCGAACAAATGACTCTAGTGTCGCGACTTAAAAAGCAGAGTATCCCGAAACTCTGAAAGTAATGGATTGTACGCAACAAACACTGACTCAACTTTCACGAGGACCTAACGACATCTCCGGTGAGATTGTAATCTGAGACAGTTCGCTGCGCGCAAACATAAACAACTTGTACGATTGTAAACACTGACTCGACTCGACCGCCTTGCGCGCGGCCACCAAACTCTGAAAAAAAAGGAGGGGAAAGAAACACAATACGGCGCACGTGCACCGGCTTATCCTTTTTATTTTTATATTACACCAAGTGTTTACTCTGAAAATATTGCCATTCAATGATAACTTTACAAATGTGAATTTAATTGACATTCGTTCTTAGAGTTTAATAATGCTTGTTCTTTCCGTCTAAATCACGTATCGAATTTGATAAATATTCAGATAATCATTGCAAATATAAAAGTTTCGTTATTTACTCAAACTTTGATGAGCTTGATAAACTACGCAACTTCTATATAATCAAATTTACATCTGAAACCGTATACAAATACAAATACGATGACTTCGTAAAGATAAACTCGTAAAATGATTAAAATTGAAACAATTTCGCGACCGAGATGCAGTAAAGTACGAGCATTCCGAATAGAAACGACTAGAAGCATTTTCGTTTAAATTCCCTAATGGTCAAGGAAGCCATATTGTATGCTTCAATTGCGCGTTTGAACGTTAAAAATTTCTCGAAAAAATTTTTGTTCGATTTTAGCAAAGTTAAATCACCAAATCGCGATATTTACGGTTAAAACATTTACAATGCACTAAAACAAAAATATGCAGTGGAATGCAACATATGTTGTTATTATACATCACCAATATTCACCAATTTCCCTCCAAATTGCATGTAATGGGAGAATCCACTGGCATATCATCCGTGGCCCGCTCTTTCTAGCCGGTATTCTGAAATAGAAAATAAACGTTAATACCAAGTAATTATACTAAATTAACAATGACTAAGTCACAACGAAACAATTATTGACTCAGGAGTGTGGCCAAAGATTGCAAATTGAACAAAAACTGCGAAAATACGAATTGGTATCGAGGGGGAACAGAAATCGTGAAACCGGTTCACTTAATCCAGCAATACCGAGTTAATTTACGATTATGTACGCTGAATTGAATAGATATTGAACGAAAGTAGCGATAAAGTGCTAACGAAGATACTAATAGTATAAATAATTGTAAGTGAAAAGTAATAATACTTACTTCGCCACGAACGAGATCACTTTACGTCTAATCAGTCCAGCTTCCCTGAGACGAATGACCGTTAGACTGGCTGACTGGCTGTCATTGGTTGATTCGGTGATGCATGAGGCCTGTGATTGGTGCGTCAGTTGGGAAAGAATGTGAGGATTGGTCGCATCCTTGTTCACTCCACGTTCTATTTGAACGAAATAAAATATTTACCGCCAAATTATATTTCAATATATTTTTCTCATATGCATCCGAGATTAACTCAAAAGGGAATGTCTATCATAAAAGGGAAACAAAGAGGCACACACTATTCCCGAAAATGTGATTCCAATTCGGTTTAGATGGAAAATATTAATTTTGCTGCCGTCTTCTCGAAGTTTTCAATCTTCTAATTCTAATGGTTCTCAAACGCCACCTATGATAAACTGTCAATTTGACAATGGCGCCAAAGTTTATGAAATACAATCTGACAAATATTACCAGTTAAATAATAGATCAAAACTATTTGTTATGGAGAAAGCTCGACTAGCAGAGCTCTAGTTGGGTCGAAGTTCATTATTTAATTAACTATATTGTGCGTATTAAGATTCTTATATCATGTTATCAGATAAAAGAAAATATAAAAACGAATAAAAAAGGAACGTGGAAAAAGTAACATTATTAAAATGGCCATTAACGATGCATTTAGAATAAGTTATCTTATAGATAAGTGACAAAATATATACTTTCGCGTGTCATATTTCATCAGTATTATATTCATCCTTTAAACCGAAGCATCGGATATTTTTATTCCCACCAAATCATATTGAATACACGTATTATGAATGGAATATATAATGCTACATTTGTGCTAATAATACTCAGAATTCATGCTTTATCGGTAACGTCGGGTATTGATACTGAAATTGTGAGAGGGCTGTAGAATGTTTTCATTATTCTTGTGTGCATAAGGAATGCATGAATGTTTTGTAAGAAATTCCATAAATGTCTAACGAATATTTAATAATGGACAAATGATCAAAGCTCATCATGTAAACACTAGAAAGTTGTATGTGAACATGTAATAAATTTAATTCAATAGACAAAAATATGTTATCAAGGAGAAGATTTGAGTTACCTGGTAGATTAATTAATTTTTCTTCTAATGAATTTATTGTTGTGCCCAGAATTTACACTTCCAATTAGTAACTTTATTCTTTCAGATGTTCCATTGCCATTTTCTTTATTTATAATCACCTTATTATCACTGTGCTTTGCTAATAGTTATAATGGTGACTTTGTATTTGATGATTCCGAAGCCATTGTTAACAATGAGGATGTACAAACAACTCCTCTCAACGATATATTTAAAAATGATTTTTGGGGTACTAAATTAACTAACATTCAAAGTCACAAATCATATAGACCACTAACAACATTAACTTTTAGGTAAGAATATATTAAAGAACAGAAACTGTTACATATACTTCAGCAATAAATGTTTACACCATTTTTAGATTGCATTTTTGGTTCCGTAAGGAGTTGATTGCTCAAGATTATCATCTGGTAAACATTGTCTTACATACAGGTGTTTGTGTCCTGTTATTCCCTGTGTTTAATATATTATTAGGCTCAAAGGAAAAGAAAACAGCATTTTATGCCAGTTCATTGTTTGCTGTTCATCCAATACATGCAGAGGCTGTATGTTTTATCAATTTATATTACTTTTTTGAGTCATAAAGAACTAATTGATTATGACTGAACCCACTATACCAAACAAGCATAAATTAAATTTAACAATTTCATTTGATATACAGGTGTCAGGCATTGTAGGTAGAGCTGAATTGTTGTGTGCTCTGTTTATGTGGCTCTCTATTCTGCTATATCATTATTCAGTTCATGCAAAGAGACTATTGCACAGATTCTGCAGCATGTGTGGTTGCATTACATCCATTGCAATTGCAATGCTATGCAAGGAGACAGGAATCACAGCAATTGTAAGAAGTATGAATAGCTTTTCATATTTTCATACAAATCATTAGTTAAATTTTGTTTTAGGGGATTTGCAGTGTATATGATCTTGTAACAGTTCATAAAGTATTCCCATCTGATGTTATCACAACTATAAAGACAAAATCCTCTTATACTGAAGTAAAGAACTTCATCAAGCAGAAACAGAAACTTTTAATCAGACTTTTTATATTGTTTGCATCTGGTCTCATACTTATAATTTCAAGGTTCAGTGTTATGGGATTTAAACCACCAAGTTTTCAGTCTGTGGACAACCCAGCATCATTCATGGATAATATATTCTTAAGAATACTGAATTACAGTTATATTTATTGCTTAAACGTATGGCTACTGATATGTCCTGAATGGTTGTGCTTTGACTGGTCTATGGGTTGTGTACCTTTGATCACAACTTGTGACGAGAGAATAATTTTTGTAATTATTTTCTGGCTGATACTTAATACGATGATTGTGCACATTTTCAGACCCCATAAAGATAAATGTCTAAGGTAACTGTACTGTCCTGTATTTATATGATTATAAAATTCCCATAAATAAATTCCACTTTTCTTCATAGATACTCAATTATAGGATTGACAATGCTGGTAGTTCCATTCCTACCAGCTAGCAACATCTTCTTCAATGTTGGTTTTGTCCTAGCAGAAAGAACTTTATACATTCCCTCTGCTGGTTATTGCCTTCTGCTTGTTATAGGATTACAAAAGATTTGTAATCGCGTTTCTGCGCAGTACATCCTATTAGCGTATATGATTCTCGTTTCACTATTTTTGGCAAGAACTTGGATAAGAAGCGAACAATGGAAAACTGAAACCTCGCTTTTCAGATCAGCGTTGCATGTTTGCCCCTTGAATGCAAAAGTTCATTATAACATTGCTAAGAATGCTGCTGACGCTGGGAACTCTACATTAGCGCTCCACGAATACGAAGAAGCTCTAAGGTATAAAAAAATATAAAACTATTACTTAAAAGATAGATCCATGTGGATTAACACTATATCATTGGGTTTTAAATAGATTGAATCCCCAGTATGCTCAAGCCATGAATAATCTTGGTAACTTACTCAAGGATCAAGGAATGTACTTAGAAGCAGAGAGTTTGTTTAAGCAGGCTATACAACTGCAGTAAGTCTGATTACAATCAACTATTTGAGATGCAATGGAAAATAGGACAGTTAATGTAATGAACGTCTGGAAATTTCCAATTAGAAACATAGTGTCACTAAGTTGTGAGTTTTAGGGATGACTTTGCTACAGCATGGATGAATTTAGGCATTGTTCTGTCGGCCCTAAAGAAGTATGAAGAATCTGAAAAAAGCTATTTGACAGCACTGTCTTATAGATCCAAGTATCCCGATTGCTTTTATAATTTAGGTGTCCTGGTCAGTAATTGAATATTAATTTATAGAGAAAAACAAATGTATCCTTTCTAAATTAAACAACGTGAATTGCAGTATCTAGAACAGAAAAATTATGACAAAGCTTTAAAGGCTTGGGAATCTGCTACTACACAGAAGAAGAGCCACAGAAGAGCATGGACAAACATGATATTACTTCTTGATGATCTAGGTATGGAAGAGAAGTTTGTAATACCATCTTCGCGTATAGTATACTAGTCTATATTTTAGGTATGCGCGATGATGCACTTAAAATTGCGTACCAAGCCTTACAATTTCTCCCAGACGATGCTTCAATTCACTTTAATATTGCAAACATATTGGGCAAATCTGGGAATTTCGTAGAAGCGGAGGTGCAGTTTAAAAATGCAATATCGAGAAATCCTACGGATTCTATGTTTTATACGAATTTGGGTAAAGTTTCAAGTATCATACATAAGCTCTTAAGATTTGCTTTTAATTTCTGTATTGGTAAAATATATGTAGGTGTATTATACCACCGATGGAATAAACTCGACGAAGCGGAGCACATGTACAAGAAAGCACTAGAAATTAAACCAGAACTTAATAGTGCCAGGGACAACTTGAGGAAATTATATAGTTTAAAATCATCAATAAAATAATTTATGTTGTAATAGAAAATAATTGTATTTATTGTAGTTATGCAATGATATTCTTCATATATCTATTTCTCCTTTTACTGCTTCGATATTACGTGGGTACGCGTACGCTTGAAAATTTCCGACTTTTTTGTTGTCGATGTAATTGTAAGACTTAAAACAACTGTCACAATAGTAGCAAGGATTATGTGGAATCCTCTCATGTTCCAACGTGATCCATTGTACATTGTATACACCACATATCATACAAAATTTAGAAGATATGGGTCTTAGTCTTACAATCTGTGGGTACGTGGATACAGCCAAATCATCGTCGCAATTAATCAACCTTAAAATAATTACACAATATACATTCGGGATATAATTAATTTATACTTTATTTATTGCACAATTTATGGTAATTACCTTGCTTCACTGAATACAATTAAATGCTCACAACCACCCTGATGCTTATATACCCATGGAAAACCAAATCTTAAGAACAGAGAATCTATTCTACATGTTTCCATCGAGGCAGTGTTGAAAGGTCCTAACTTTGGCCGTCTTTGTGCCCATTCAATGATTACCTTGCTATAATCAACATTTGTAGGATATCTAGTATCATTATAAAAAGTATCTTCTATAAAAAAGAATCCTGATTTGTACACATCCTAAAATAGTAGACAAGAATTAAATATAGATGTTATAAGACTAGTAGAAGTGATTGAAAAGGTAAATTACTTTTGCCATTAGTCCTATTGCATTATCTAAATTTTCACTGCATTCTCTAGAAATACTATGATCAGCAATGCAAGATATTTTATCTCGTAAGTGTGCAAGTGTTTGAGAGCCTAATATAGCTGTGATATTATTCAATCGAAGTCTTGTACCACACTCCAATCTCAAACTATTTCTTGCACGCTGCACAAAAGGATGATAAATCCTAACAGAGACTAGGATATCTTGTCCTGGAATAGCAATTTGACCATTTGCTTCTGCACTTTTTTCATGGTGCTAAAACAAAATATTTGCAACCATAAGAAGCTTCCTTTTTCATTTTGATATTGTATAGAATAGACATTTACTATAAATAATTCACTTTGATACTTGTAAAGAGGTCGCTTGACTTCTTGCTTCAATCTTCTCTTGAGATTCTGAATAGTCTGTAAGTCTACATCCAATGGTTCTTGGGGATCAAATGTTCCCTTCTTCCTCATTTTTCTAGTGTCAATTATTTGTGGCATTTCTCCTTCCACTGTTAAATTGTCAACACTAATAACAAAGTATATGTTTCATAGAATCAAAAATGTGAAGAAAATTGATATTACCTAAAATGAAAGACATGAAATAAGGTACCTGCAATAATTAGCCAGCATAGACATTTCTTCCTCGCCAAGTTCAACACCCATGAGTGCTACAAAATCTCTGTCCTCTCTTTTCACGGATAAAAAATAGTTTGCAGATGCTACCATATCAAGATATTCATCGAAATATTCTTTTATGTGAACCTTTGGCGAAGCATTGCTGTTGTAACGTTTGTATACGTCATCCATTGGTAATGCTTTTAAATTACACACTTTCTCGTATGATTATTGTTTACCGGAACTATAAAAGTTTACGATATAGCGACACTTTATTCGTGTCATCTCTTGATTACTTCGCAAACGAAATTTAACGTTAACAAACGTTTTAGTCGATCGTAAACGCCTCTGTAACCATGTCAGTTGTTACAATTGTTTATCACCATGTGTTACCTTAGAAAATAATATTTGTCTAAAACTTTTTTATTGGTAAAGTTGTCTTCCCGTAACTTTTTTAACTAATTCTCTCAACTATAAATAAAATATATATTACATTTTCAAAGTTTTTGTATACATTCTAATAGCCACACTATGCGAATTGTCCTTCCAGTTATCTAATTGGTTGATTCTTGTCATGCTGGATCAACCAATGATACTTATAAAACATTATTGCATATATATGTATATACATGGTATTTAAAAAAATTGAAAAATCGAGGGTTGTTTATATATACAGATTTTTTTAGAAACTTAATCCTGAACTAATCATAGAATGGATCATGCTTCATATATCGACGATAAAGGTAGTGAATAGTGTACTTCTTAAGACGAACGATAGATGCCAGCACGATGACATTTAGAGAAAGTGCTTTTCAAATGTGTAATATATTTTGTATTTTCAATAATCATCAATTTATAATTTGAATTCATGAAATGAATATCTTCTAGCATGAATATTTTAAGTACCTTTTTAGTTTATTTTAAATATGTGATTTGTAAAATTTCTGTCAGGAAAGATTCCTATTGTTTTGGTCAACGATCAAATCATGCTGAATGCACTGGTTCTCGTTCGATCACCGAAGTTAAGTAGCATTGGGCGCGGTTAAGTACTTGGATGGGTGACCGCTTGGGAACACTTGCGTTATTTATTGTTGTTATTGGCCAAAACTTTTTTCCCTTATAATTTTCAAGAATAACAATCTGAAAATATACATACAATATTTCTTAAACTGTTTCATCTGCATAAATATTTAGAGAAATAATTTATATCAAACAAATTACAGACAATACAAACAAAGTATACGTATGCCTTTTAGATCAGTATGATAAAATATGTACATATGTAATTTGAATATGTACAACAAATGAAAAGCAATTGATACTATCTAGAAATCCCTATTCAGAAATCCTCTAAGGTATCAAAGTTTTAAATATGTACTTCAAAATGTCAGTTGAAAATCTAACAAATTACAGACGGTACAACGTACATTATTTATCATAGCGAAATATTTGAAATTTCATTACCAAAATGGAAGAGAATTTGACTATTTCTATACATAAATCCGAGCAAGCAGATAGTATCGAGTATGTAATATGCCAGAAAGAGTATGCACTCTGAGTGAAGTAGAATAAGACAATGAACACAAGACACGAGGGCGCAATGAAGAGGCGTAAACTACGGTCGCTCACGGTGCAGTGCTCTCGCCAATGGTCCGTGCGAACGTGACTCCGCCTCTTAAGCGTGGCCAGCTTTCCTCCTCGTGCCTATCCTGATTGTCAGCTCCGCTTGGTCGAGCGTGCGCACCAATGTGTACACCCACGCACACGATCTCACAGCACCCATAGTGACTGAGAACGGAGGTTTTAACGCTAGAAACGCGCAGAAGTGAGCGCGTGGTGGTGTCCATGTGAGCAGCCACGGATTGGTCGTTCAACCACTTGCAGCCCTCTCAAAACGAACGCTACCCATTCCCCTCTCACTCCCATCGTCGTACGTATTTCTCTCTGTGTCTTATCGTCTCTCTTCATTCGACCTATACCCCTTACAGTGGAACAACTCTTTCCTTCCCTCTTGCTCTGCTTTGAATGATCACCATTCCCCTCTCGTTCGCTCTTGCTCTACCATCCACGCACGACCACGCATATCACAGCAAGTAGGTGGGTGCGTTCTCTTTCACGCTCACACACACACATACACTTAACCATCCGCTAGATAGGTTCTCTTCTGACGTGCGTGTGGCTCACGGATGAGGAAAGGAACGACTACCACAGGGAGCGGGCGGGGGCCGCGTTCTAAGGCCACGCTAGCCGGAGAGATTTCTTATTTCTGCTCTGGTAAATCTGTCGCCCCAGTCAGTGAGGCAGCGAAGGGCGAGCCGCGCACCATTGACCGTGTCCGTGCTTCTTTTTTCGTCTCCTCTAGAACACGCCACTCGAGGACCCCGGCATTTGCCTGTTTTCCTTTCCTCTTTCTCTCTTGCTCATACACGCCACACACCTCTCGCTATCTCGCTCTTTCTGCTGCTGCTTAACAGAAGCGCGAAACACGTTGTACACGGACACGGTACTGCACCCCGTTTGCACCGGTTATTTACTGTCCCGCCACATTGTGTCGCGTTTTTCCCTCGAGTGGCTCTGCTCGACACGCGTGAATGAACGTCGATCACGTGGATCACGTTATACATATCATCCTTCATTTCGAATATCCTTTTGGTAACGCTCCAGTTACCTCACGAACAGTTCGGTTCCGTGTGGATAAAGAATCTCGGTTTGGTGGTTGCAACAATTTCTTCCGTGTTCCATCAGTGAAGTGACTCGCGATCGTTCTTCGGAATTGTCTTGATGATCGGCGGTGGTTTTGCTGAACGGTGAACCGACAGAGATGTCGAACGGTTCCTGTCGAAAAATGCGAAGTCAGGACATGCCAGTACGCGGGGGAACACGGTGGTGACAGGTGATAAGGGTGCACAGGACACACCGAGGCGTACTAACGATACCAGTTTTCGATACATTTCGGTTGAGTCTGAAGTTCAGCGGTCCAAGGAAAGAAGTCATTCAAATTGTTCACGATTCCCGGAATCACGGAGGAACCGCGTTGCATGTAGCCGTCGGCTGCAAGCTTGCTCTTCCCGATGGATCCCATAGTGCTAGGTGAGCAATCCATCCTGAAATTTACACAAGATGTGAATACCATTCTAAGACTATGCTTGCGGTATTACATAACGCAGCTGTGAAGCCGCTGGCAGGGATTCTTGGGACCGTTTTCGTTTTGGAATTGTTAAAACAGTTGAATAAAAGACAGTTCACCGCGCTCAAAATAAGTGGAGTACCTCGTGATTGTAGAATAATGCTGTCACCAGGAATATATATAGTGTCAACAGCGATTGACATGTCGATTAATTGGTTCTTCGAGTTATTTTGAACGACGTATAACGATAAAAGACTTAAAACTCAGAACTGAACGACAATCTTTGGCAGCATCACGTAAAAACATAAAACCATGCGAACTACGTCCGTTTCTTTTCTCGGTTGATTCTTCTTCAAGCATCCACTCTTCTTTTCCTCTTTTACTTTTTCCAAGCGTCCTTCACGATAAACGATTAATTCGTCTTGCGGTGTGCGTGTCAATCAACTTTGACCTAATTGAATTTATAATTAAATGAGATGTGGCGCTTGGATGTATCTCGCGGCGCCGTCGGCCGGTCGCACTTATTAATTTCGCAGCAACGATAATGAAATAGATTGGATACAATTATCGACTGACATGGAACGCGATCGACGAGAAAGGAAGACGACGCTCATTTTCGTGGTGTTTCTTGTTCTTGATCGAAGATTGCCATAGGTAATAAACATTCAGTCCATCGTTCAATTGAAGCATCTTAACCGTACACTGTTTCGATTTACTCCTGTAAATATTTCATAAATAATGTTGGTTCTTGTGTCGCTACTTAAATATACACAATCTGCGGAATAGAAGCAAGTTTGCGAAAACAGAGATTCACCAAACGTTTAAGTTATACCTACGCGCGTAAGAGGACGCGATTCCCATTCATAGAAAGCATATTGTACTCATTTCTCCGGCAACCTTTGGCCTTGCTGGGTCCGGATGCCCTCTCGGTCCTTATCGGCCTACTATGTATACATCGTTTTTTTTGTTCTAAAACTCTCGACAAGACTGTGCTACGATACGAGCCTCGTCGAGGCTGTCTACATGGAGCTAAATAATCGGTGTTTAATAATAATATTGTCAGCTGGTCTCTCTTGTCGCACGAATATCGGAACTGACCGGTCTAACGAGACTAGTTTCATAGCTGTGGTTCCCGATGAGTGCGCTCGTTCTCGTGATCTATGTCACCGGAAACTGGTCGCGGTCCAGCCAAGAACGTATTTATACCCTTCCTGAAAGTTTGGAGACTTCCGAACACATCATTATGGAATATTTACCTTTCACTGATATTGGATGAAGTTGACGAGACTGTTGTCGACCGATTAAATTCACATATTTAGTGTCCATACGAATGCCTCCTAGATCTTTCTCGATTTCATTGTGTTCCGTTATCACTGGGCTTGACTTGCTGGGTTCTGTTAGTTCCATTCGAAAACCTGAAGAATTAAGAATAACTAATTATGTGTAGCCTGTTGAATCTCCTGTTAGGAGGTCTTAAAGTGTGATGGAGGACTGAAAGAAATTTTTGTTTCCTACGGTGTCGAATACTCTTGATGGAAAAGTATCGGTACGCGAAGCCCGACTTGACCAATCAGTAATACACTGTGAGGCGAGTCGGTATCATGACCTACATTTTGGTAACGCGATCATAAATCACCAAGATGTGCCACGTTTGTTGTGACGCGTGAAACGCTGCCGATGACCCAGATCCGACGTCACCCCTGCGGCGATCTCGATGATTTTACCACGCTTAATTGGATAATGGACACGCGTCGGCGGCAAATTGCTTGAAATCGTGTCGTTCGAAATCGATGAGGAAAAAGAAAAGAACCGGGCCTTGAACCCGCGACAGAAGATAAACTTGTCGAATATTGGTGAACCACCCGTTTATCGTTGACGTAAAACTAGAAACGATCGAACTTTGCACGCAGGAATAAACTGTTCGGAAGCGACGGGAACCGATTCGTCGTATGTTCTTTTTTTTTACGGAACGACCACGCGTAGAAATAACGTTCGCGGTTTGAAACGTTCCGCCGTTTATCGGGGTATCTGTGCTCCTTTTTTATTCCTCCAATGACGTTGACAATCCCCTCGGAGTCATTGACACCAATACAGCCGTAATAGCGTGTACGGTTCAAGACCTTGATACGTGAACGCGATATATCGGAAACGTTATACCCCGAAGATAAACCCTTCGGAACGTACATAAGTACTTACTGTTCCGAGCGGGAGATACCGCCGACAATAAAAATTTGTCACGACACATTGTAACGAACCGATTAACTGGAATGTTTCTATGTTATATTTTGCAACGATTGGAACTCCTCCGTGGTTAATTGTGAAGGATCGAACTATCGTAACGTAAAATGGTCGTTCAGAATGCTCTCATAAATGGTAAAACGATATCACAGTGTGTCCTGGGTTTATAACACTCGGATCCAAGATTGAAAGTCCGTTCTACACGATAGGTACAATGATATTCTTCGAATTCTGCGGCAGATGAGTTCGTGGATTGTTGACACTGCCGGGAAATGTGCAGTTATAGATTCATTAGCGTTCAATTAGTAACGTTTGTTCCAGTTAAATAAGGAAGCCACCTTTTAAAGGGTCCGGTTGACAAAGGACTGCGCAAATAATTGTATTAGCTTCTGGAGTCCTCCCGGGCTACCCACGGGAACCGTTTGCCCCGCGGTTCCTCTTCAGAATGTTTCGAGCAGCCTCCTAGAACTCTTAAAAGCGTCCGCGACAATTCGTTGTCTTTAATTTTGTTGTTCTTCCAATATTAATCCTTCGAAGAGCTTTCTGCGTTTGTGGCGGTAGCTCTGACTTTTCGTTAAATAAATTCAAAGGCTGCTAATTACCAATTCCGGGAGGTTTTTGCAAACACTTCCGAAAGTTTCTCAAAGTCTGTCCCCGATTCCTTCGATTTTTATGGTAAATGGGGACTTCGGTATTGCCACAAATACATTACAACTTTTCTTCTAGAATTTGCTTCTTGAACTTTAAGAATTCGATTCCCTGAAAAAAAATATAATAGTCAGCGTCATCTCAGACATTTTGAGGTCTGAATCACGATCGAAGTGGTTAATTCCGGTAAAGAGACAGTATCGTCAAGGATACGAAACCATTCGATGACCAAGCAGAAATCATGCAGAAAACGTAAGAGACCACCGTATCTTTGTCTTTATCGTGACGTTAAGCAACACCTCGATGCGCCTTGATCCGTTCATTTGGAGTGTTATACAACGTTCCATTACACGCTGGTAAAGCTTGATACCGGTTGCCATCTTACGAGTCGCGTGATCCACCAGCCTCATGACGCGAGATTCAATTATTCGCGTCGCAAAGTAGCGAGAAACGAACCTCCGTTAAACAGTTCGAACTAGCGATGGCATTACATTTGAATTGCATCGAGATTTTGTATCGATACATATGTACATATTGCTATCCTACTCAGAGTAGCGATACTTGCAATTAAGTTAGAAGTAATAAAATCCAAAAATGAAAATAATACGCGATTGGTCAATTTTCCTTACTACCTGTTACATTACGGTAAATGCAGCGATTGTATAAAAATTTCGATATTCGATTCGTATCGTCCATAACTAGTTCGAACTCATGTGTGTGTGTGTGTGTGTCTTTTGGCGTGATGTTAGGGATGATTTCGAAAACGCGACAGGGTGGAACGTATCGCATGGGCTATTTCGTCTACAGGCAACGATCCTACGGTGAAACGATTACAAGATGTATCGTTGACAAGTTATTACTTGCACGATTTGGACGTAAAGAGTTCTGCATACCTGTCCCGTGACTTGAGAAATTTGGCCGACCGCCATCGGGAAACCTTCTAATAGCTCGGTCCAAAAACTCGGAGTCTGTACAGTATTCGTACCGCGAGATATTAGCAACAATATAAACCGTGTATGCGTTGATCACACGGAGCTGGTTACTGGCGGAATGACTTTCGCAGGTATTCAACTCGTTTAGCGTAATCAATGGAGACAGAAAACTTGACAGCGATCACTGCAAATCGAGGCAGAAGCGCCAGTTACTTTATTCGGTAGATGCGTCCTAGACACCTGCAACTTCAACTTCTGTTTGCTTGTCGCTCATAAATGAACCTCCATTGGTCGATTGTTCAGTCATTTATTTAATATTTCCATTGTTCGTCTTCATCTCCTCGTATTCAGAATGTTTGGTATTCCGTGACGTAGGAAATTGTCCGTGAATTTCTAAAAAATTGAGTGATATTAACAGTAATCTGTGAACACGGCGTAAATTACCTTCGTGCAATCGAAGATGGTAGTGTTTCGTATCGTCAAAGCCTTCAGTTTTCGATGAAAAGCGACAGGAAAGATTGTCTCATCCGAAACCATCCTCCGAACCGGAAGTTTTGGACTCCGGGACGAGCCGCAAGATAGAATTCTGTTCTCGCTATTTTCATTCACTTGGGACTTCTGCTTTTGATTTTCCCTCCGTTTCGCCGAAAGCGGAGACACGTTCGGCTGATCGAACAAGTAAAAACGAGGAGTTACAGTTTCGCCGGTGCACGTTTTTTGTTCGTCGATCGGATATATTTCGGTCCCACTGTCATCGCGTATTCCAGATGTTAGAGAGGCGGCTCGCGCACGAACGCGCGGTCCCGTGCACGCACGCACGCACGTGCGAGATAAATTTCGCACGGATGTATTTTAGGTGCACGAAGAAAGGTACGGCTACAGGGGAAGAAAAACAGGAGGAAGAATTTAGAGGAAAAGTTGGTGAAAGGTCGAGATGAAAATACAAATGAACGTCGAAATGCAAACGGGATGGGGGATCCACTTCGACTTTCGTGGTGCACGAAATTTACGGATCATCCTTTTGGAAACTAAAGATATTGTGCAACAGATATACACTTGAAACGACTTAAATAAAAGTACTATAGGCAGTTGCACGCGATACTACCCTAGAACGCCCGTTTACACTCGTATGGTGGAGAACTAATGGCTAATATTCGGGGCTTTGTTTGTACACATAGTATTCTATATGTATTTTGTACTAGGGTTCGTAGAAAATATGCTCGTCTTGCTAGTAGATCTTTTTGGACCGGAAAAAAAAGAGAAAAAGAAGAGGCACAGAGCACAATAGAGAATGATCGTAACCGAGTCTCTCACAGACGCGTCTGGAAATTGGTGAAGCTATGATGAAACTATGTTCGACGAGGTCAAGCGGTTATCGTGTAAAAATGTACCGCGATTAGCGCATAATTAATTTCCTCTTGCGTCAACTTGCATAAATTTCGCGGCTATATATAGACTGGTCGGTAATCTAGGGAAAAAGTCTGACGTCTATTCTTTCCACGATATCGGGAATCAAAGAAACTTCTCCCATCCGCTGGCAAAAATATCGGACATGAATTTACGTAGACGGTCGCGTACATTGACAGAGTTAACGAAACTGAACGGGATAACACAATGGACGGAAACATTCGACTAAAATCGATTTTAGACGCAAAGATACAAAAATCGCGTTGAGTTGCCAAGAATTCTTTTTTAGCGGGAGGTAACACTCTTTGGCTGGGGCTCAGTTTATGAGGTTTCTGGACATAATAATGAAGCCTGACAGGACTATTTTGAAGCCGTGGTTGCATGTGATATGAATCTATAGTAGACATTCTTCAACGTTCAATTATTAATATAGAATTTCCAGCGATTTGCTTAACGCGACCATTAATCGTGAAAGCTCGGTTGTTCTTCGAAACAGTCATGTTTCCTCTCCAGTTCACACTCGAGAATTAAGAATCCTTAATTTCTGACACGCCGTTCCCGGCGAACTAATCACCGACATGTGCACGCGCGTCTCCCCGGTATACACCGCGGAAATTAAATTAAAGATCCGTTTCTATAAAAGCGAAGAGGCCGACAAAGGGGGAACGTCAACCGGGGGCCGATAATTAGCGAGTGAGAATGGTAGACAAACACTGGTCGCGTTCGGGGCATCTACGTAAGTGAAACACGTGTTTTCGAGGGTGACACTGACATCCATCACTCCTTCCCGTGCACGCCCACATCTCGGACCATGCCACAGCCGCGTTCACTTTTCTACTTATAACCGGGAGGACCCTCTTTGCTCGTCCTTTTGTCCGCGACAATTTGTTCCGCCCCGTGGTATCGTTTTCGCAAATTTCCAGTCACAAAATTAGCCGATCGCGCGCGCCTAATTCCTCCGATTGCTTTCAGGGATCCTGGAATCAGATAATTTGCTCGACTTAATTGAAACATCGCTTCCTGGAATACATACAATGATCGACAAGTAAAGTGTCCAACAGTGTTGCACGAAAAGAAACAGGGAACCGTTTCTATTTCTTTCACGGAGATATACATTCAATTTTGTGCGTTCTCCGCGTGGTCCACCTTCTCAAAGAGAATTGTACACAGCCGACTTCATCGTGAAAGACCCCCCTGTCATAAAGTACACTAAAACGTCTGGTAACATTACGGCTGGACGTTATCAATTACCGTCACGACGAAATTACCGCTATCAATCTCGATCGCGAGCTACGACGCCGCCTCCCACTATTTCGCGGGTATAATTCACGGTTCGTGACGGATTCGCCGCGATGAACGTCGCACAATAAGCCCCGCTGTTAATTTTCGCTTGGAAAGCGAACCCTCCCCTCCTCTTCGCTGTTTTCACCGTCCCGGGGACCACGAATCCCGAGTTTCCCCGACGGGATCCCGCGGATCGAGGAGGGAATAAATCTTTCCTTGGGTAAAAGATCGAGTGGACGCATACATCTGCGGATCGTCGCGTGGAACCCAGCCGATCCGGCCATTTCACGCACGCACACGCGTGAACGTCGCGACGGTGCACGCAATATTATTAGACTTTTTCTCGGGGGCGTGCGGTGATGAATGGCCGAGATCAAAGGCCCCGACGCATGTAGTCATTTTACACGCATGTATTACACGTATTTACAGCGAGGAGAGCGCAACGCGCACGCGTGTTTGTGCGTGTCTCCTGTCTCCACACATGCGTCGCAACCGGAGGATCCGTCTGTCCGTTGGGGACACATCTTTCCGTATTCTTTTGCTCTTCGCTAATACGTCCTCGGGATGTAATCCGTTTGATGATTCGTCGTTGTCTACAAATTAACTGTTTACCGTATAAATTCGATAAACATCGCCCGGTTTTTAGCGGAATATTTTCGTGTTCATAAGGATTGGCTGCTGAAAGATTTAACTCACCGCACACGTATTTTCACACAACAACCTTAATATTTTCTGCCGCCTAATCCGAGAGAGTTGGGTCGGCTCCATGGTGCCCACAGAAATTTATTACTGACCCATATTGAATTACCAGTAGTTAAAGGTCCTGAGGTCTAAAGACTTCTTCGTGGGGCAAGGGAAACATCGACTGAAAATATATTACGAGACAGATCCTAAAGTATACACGAAATCTTACGCCGAATATTGGTATTACTTCTTCAATTAATTTTCCAATTAATCTTCGCTCGTCCGTGGCACCGCAAGAGTTCACGATCCCCCGAGGCGTTGACAGACAGATCGGTGCTCCTTGGAACGCCGCGAAATTCGTCTGTATTTATAAATCTATCAAACGAACGGTTTATCCCCTCGTTAATTACTCCTACCTTATAAGCGAGCCGACCAGAGGGAAGCGTATAAACCGCAAGGC
This sequence comes from Dufourea novaeangliae, assembly GCF_001272555.1. Classification (NCBI taxonomy): domain Eukaryota; kingdom Metazoa; phylum Arthropoda; class Insecta; order Hymenoptera; family Halictidae; genus Dufourea; species Dufourea novaeangliae. The sequence continues at coordinate 402,636 of NW_015373940.1, read as the reverse complement.
TTGTCTCTGGTTTAACGAGCGTTACTCCCTCGCGATCGAATACGCTCGTCGGGGCAAAAAGACGGGGCCTTTAATGTAACGCGGGTCATTAAGTCCAAATCGTTGGAGTTTAACGGGCCACATCGGGGTCGTTCCGCGAATCGGCCGATCTCCACGAGTATCCCGCTCTCTGGTAGCAGGGTGATTCCCGGAAAATCCGCCGCCATTTGTCGATCGAACCATCGGATGAAATTTACTGGAACGATTCGTCTCGTTGGGCGGCGTTATCTTGTCATCGATTGTTTCTCCATTTGCAGTATCATCTGAAACGTATATTCCACATCGTATAGAAGAGTTTAAGGTTCCATTTCACGGCAATAAAGACACTTTAGCTTCTCCGCTTATTTCGAGCAGTAATTCAAAGGCTGCGTCCTCCGTTTGAAAAGCATCAATAACGTCGAGACTGTAGATGTAGCGTAAAGGGCGCGTGTTTCGCGCCTCCGCAAAGGGACTCACCATCACGAGGCGAATCGAGGGGATGCAGGGGGGAGAGAGGTGGAGAAAAAAAATGGCGGTCGATGGGTGCGTGCAAAAACGCGTCTCTACGGCCGGCAACGGCAGCAACGTCGCCGGCGAAACTCTTGTTCCAGGAATCACGGAGGCACCGTAGGGCCCTCCTTTCCGCTGCGGTTTTCTTATTTGCTGGCTCTTCTCCGTAGTACATACCTCCACCGACTTGCCTCGGTGCGTAGAAAGAGAAACAGAACGGGAGAACGAGGAGGGGTATCGCATAAATTTCCTCGCCGCAACGGGAGCAGGTCCCTTTCGCGGACAGGAAGGAGTCCGCCGCGACGACTTCGCGCGTCCTCTCCACGAGGTACCATTCACCTCTCTATTTCGACTCTAGGCACTCAGACTCGTCTCAGATTAATCTTATCTTGAGAAAAATATACAGGATTCTTCATAGGAGCTGCAAATGTATTAAGTTACTTCACCGTTCTCCTAAAAACAAAATAAGTTTCTGTAGACACTCACATATCTTTCGAGTCAATCACAAATATCCGAACATCGTGTTACCATAACTCCTTATTTTAAGTGGCACCCGCATCACCGAACCCGGAAGAAACGCCCAAATTGCCTCGACAATTTGTCTCGAGGATAATTTGAAAGGTAGACCGCGTAGGTGGATCCCTCTGGTTCCGAGCTTCAGGGAAAGTCAAAACTGACTCGTTCCGCTTGCCTCCGGGGTTAAAGATAGCCAGCTCCTGTTATGCTCGTAATGGTTGGTTGTTGTGTTTGGTAACTCGCAAACGGAATTTTGAGTGGGTTTTGGAATGCAGTTGAGGGGGCAATTGCCGGGGCATCGTTTCGCTAATTAAGGGCTGGTTACAGGGCAGTTCGGATTAACAGGGGGCACAGACACGCCGGTGCCCGCGCAACCGTGTACATCTGCATCTCATTAAAACGAACCCCGGGCGCCAGGTGTAAGTCTCGATGCGATGTATATTATCGTCGCGTTATTTCGGCGTCCCGTCGCCGGATTCATGTTAGATGGCCGCGGCGGCCCCTTTGCATTCCGACCGACCATTCCGTTGGTTTTCTTAATCAAAATCGTACAATGCTTTCTCATGACGTCGACATTGGGTGCCGCGTGACGGCGGCAAGAAAGAGAAAATAAAATTCAGATTTATCGGGAGGGCTTTACGGACCGACCGAGGAGGTCCACCCTCGTAATCCACGCGTTGGCTATCATAAAAAGCCTGGACCAACTAGGCTGCTCAATCAAAAACGCCGTGCCGCTCCCCAATATTCATACATTCAACTGTTGTTCTGTTTCCTTTCTTGCCTATCAGAGAGCAACGCGTCCGACTTGGGTGGCGATCACCAGCAACAGCAGCAGCAACAACAACAATCTCAGCATCAGCAACAACAGCAGTACGGCGAAGTGAATCAATTGGGTGGTGTATTCGTGAACGGTCGGCCCCTGCCCAACGCGGTCAGGTTGCGAATAGTAGAGCTTGCACAGCTGGGCATCAGGCCGTGCGACATCTCGCGGCAGCTGCGGGTCAGTCATGGTTGTGTCAGCAAGATCTTGGCCCGTTACCACGAGACAGGCAGCATACTGCCGGGCGCGATCGGCGGCAGCAAGCCCCGGGTTACCACCCCCAAAGTGGTCCAGTACATCAAACAGCTGAAGCTCAAGGACCCAGGGATCTTCGCCTGGGAGATCAGGGACAGACTGCTGTCCGACGGGGTCTGCGACAAGTACAACGTGCCTTCGGTGAGCAGCATCTCCAGGATACTGAGGAACAAGGTCGGCGTCGCGACCGCGTTACACCATCATCCCCATCATCCGGCGCATCACCACCATCATCATCATTTGTACGCGGCCGCAGCTGCCGCGGGTGCCGCGCTTTGCCCTGTCCCTTATCCGCCGACGCCTTATCACGCGACGCCGCCGCCTGTAACGCATCACCATCACCATCATCACCATCAAGGTTGGTAGCTCGAACTGCACTCTTCCCTTGGCGTCGATTCTGGACGAGAACTTTACGCGAGAGATTGCACTGGACCGCTGGTGACGACGCGAAGAGTTCTGTCGAGACTCGAGGCTCGATTTGTAAGTGTAATACAATACCTATGTAACGTCTACGCAAATTTCTCGTTCAGAACGCCAACACATCTACGGGCACCTCGCGTAACCAGAGCTGGGCACTATGTTTAAAGATCTGAAACGTTCGTGTTTGGAGGAAGAATATACAAGTTACAATGGAAGTAGCGGCAGTGTTGTCTTCATCCAACTGTAACGTACTCGTATAATGCCCAACTCTGATTCATCGGATGGAAGAACAATCAGGTGCCGTATCCGCTAGTTTTGCTATACACAAATTGTACGGGAAAAAAAAAGTCCACGCTTTCACGGGACTCTGTTCTACGGCGTCGAAACTTGAACTGTGTGCGTGCGTTCAGTTTTAGCAGCGAGCTCGCGGGATATCAGGCAACAGTCGCGAATCTTTCTGCCATCGTGATACGAGCACCCTGATTTACGAATTCGAAACAACCCGTTCCTACCAATACCGGTACCGGTGCGTTTCCAGCTGGACCGACGACACCGAACAAGCTGTCGCCCGCCACGTCACCGCCCTCGATCCATGCTGCTCACCAGACGACGACCGCCGGCAGTCTTCAGTGGCCCAGCCCCCACACCGTTCACGACATCCTCGCCACTGGCTGCAATCTGACCAGCTCGCCGTCGTCCTCGTCGCCGACGTCGCCGATCTGCGCGACAATCAACAACAATCACCATCACCACGGCCATCATCATCATCATAATCACCAGAGCAACGAGAACGCCGCTGGTAACGACAACAACAACAGCGAGGAGGGATACCATCATCCTCATCCGCATCACCATCACCATCATCATCAGCAGTATTACGCATCCGCGCTCTACCATCACCACCATCACCATCATCACGCGGACACCATGACGCCCGTGGTGACTGCCCCGTCGGTTCTCACTGTTCAATCGATCATGATGCAGTCCTCCGTGGTGAACAGTCAACCCGCCAGTCCATGCAACTGAAACGTTTCGATTACGAAGTAAGGCTCAGAGACACACCAAATAGGGATGTAAAATTGTTGGCAGAACGTATTGTATATGGATCTTGTGCGAGAAAAACGGTTTTTCAAGCACTGTGAGTGTTACAAGCAATTGTGCTAGTGAAACGATGAACCGAAATGTCCATTTTATAGACTGCTTTTATAACGCTGGAACATTAACTGTGACCGTCGACGATGATTATCGCGGTTGTAACCGGTGAGATCACGTAAATTTGAAGACGAACGGTATATCACCACCAGTATTATATATTTCTATTGTCGTTTGTCGCATAGATTGTATGCCAAGAGTGCCTTTTTCCGAGTGCCATAAAGAAACTACTCTAAGTTATATTTTAATTTACTATATATAAGAGTGAGAAACCACGAGTCCACAGTGGTACGGAGAGATTGTTGTAACTTTTGAAGAAATTTTATATACCGTTCACAGTTTAGCCCTACGCCGATTATTATTGTACGTTTCTTCGATACTTGAATGGGTTTAACCGGGAGATAATTGTTAAGGTTGTGTACGTTGTGCTGTTCCTCGAGAAAGACGGTGATCGACGTGAATAACCGTAAAGGAACTCTATATCGACGTTATTTAAATAATGGACGAGTACGATCGTTTCACGATTGCGTAACTGTAGTCTTTTGCCATGCTTTTTATAAGGAATGTAACTTTTCTCACTGGGAAATATATAGTTTCCTTCAAGTTAATCAGGCGAGATTATCCCCTTTTACTCTTCCAATGCACATTGCGAAGCCGGGTATCAGGACCTGAAACAGTTAAGTCAGGTGAGTCTATCAAGCTCGAGTCAAGCGTGTAGGTGTACAATTAATGATGCAAATTACATTGAAACGTTGGAAGAATTAGATGGTAACGATGCATCCTGAACTCTCTCTCTCTCCCTCCCTTGCGCCATACTGTCGGTATAATTAAACCGAAATTTTTCCGCGTGTAACATTAATCTGCTTCCTAGCTCACGGCTCACTTGGCATCCTGAACGGTTCGAGAATACAACGGTGCTTTAGATTCCCCGCGATTCCGGCTTCTCTTCTTGGCAGGGTCGAGCGATATCTTGGACCATGGTTCTTTCCTCAGAGACAGTCCAAATGGCCTGAGACCGAACGTGCCATTGTTCTATTAGTGGAAAATAAAGGGTAGCATAAAATGTTCCAGCCTCGAAGACCAGCGATCACTTAGTTGCAGCTGAATGTTAATCTTTCCGCGGCGATCTGTTCAATTACCACGACTTCCGTGGACGCGATTCGGTAGAGAGAAAAGTTCATTCCAGAGAAAGAAGAAGAAGTCCCCGTCCGACGAGGCCTTCGAGATTTAGTTGTCCGTGCTCGCGCAATCGAGTCGACAATCGATCGAAACACAAGGTACGTATTCATTTTGATTAGTGGTTGCGAAACGCTCGATGTAATAGTTGTTAAAGCATGTAAAAGAATGTTAGAAATCCTCATAGGCGATGTTCGTAGACATAGTTCGTGTAACTCAGGGTAACATTTTGTTTCCCTTCAAGGCAATCTATATTTTTTATTTCCTTTGAAGCTTTCGGATTTTGTATTTTTGGAGAAAAAATAGTTACGGACTTCCGGATATAGGCAGTATCTTGTTAATTAACGTTTCGGTATCGGTGCATCCTTGGATCGTTAATGAAGCCAGCTGCGGGTCCCGAAAGGACATGTTCCACTTCCGGAGGACTTCAACAGGTCTTCGGATCATTTTGATCGATGTATCGAGTAAGTTTTTGGCCTTCAAAAGCGTTACACTTTGAACGATTCTTCACGTTAGAAGATGCGCGGTACATAGTTGTAAATCGTGTTTGCTCTCAGTGTTTAGTTCTTTTGCGTGGACGCCGTCTTGTAATATACGCGCGTAACTGCCGATATTGTAGTAAGCTGCGTGATTGATGCTTTCATTCCGAATAATCAAAGCCATTTCTGTATAATCGATGATAGTGCGCTCGCAATGTTTAATGAGCTGCGATATCGTTCCCAATGTATGCAAGCTTACGACTGAATTAATCGTTTCCTCTCTTGTTTTTCCAGAGAAACAATGCTCCACCGGAAAACAACGCTGTTGACACTAGACCGATAGGTTGAATTACCTGTTTTATAGCTAAGGATAGATTAAGCAGATTGACACGAACAATTTTAACAACGATCTCAGAATTCGATATATTATAATGTTTATAAATGACTTAAAAAGAAAGTATAGTTTGCCCTGATTCCACGCCTACGGGGAGTTGATCGTTATCAGTTAAAGATTAATCGAATCGATCCTTTATGTATCAACTGTAAAATGATTCGATACACGCGATTGAAATGTCGACGATATCAGACCATTCAACGCGTTGTTATTCAATAAGAAGACAAACAACTACAGTTCGCATGGAGTCGCCCTTTGTGTGGGTCGATGTGCGCGCGCGCAATCCAAGTTATAAAGGCAAACCGCTTGGCGCTGTCCAATCAGCGTCGATCGAGCGTGAAATCCCTCCTCTTCGACGAAATTAGACACCCACTCAGCGTTCCCGTCGTCACCGGCCTCGGCCACAATAACCAATGATAGTTTTTCCAATGGAAGGTAATACATATAAAGTTCCGAAGTATCCATCTTATAAACTCCTGGATACCATAAATAAGGTACTTTCAGAAGTATCCGAGTTCTCGACCATACATTTGAGCCTATTCAAAAAACAAAATACAGTGTAATTTCAAAGTGAATGAACCGCAATCTTTGTTTGTGTTCTTTAACAAAGGTGCATCAAATTTACAAATGTGGCGTACTTCCACTACGTCTATATTCTTCTTAAAGTTCCATTCAGTTTCAGTTACATCAAGGCATGATACCACATCCTGCGAGGTGACGAGACAATCTCAAGGGGGAACGGTCGTACGGATGACGTTCACGATCCGTTTCCGTGTAAAAGTCCTTCGGCTGTCGGTCTAGCTTTCGACATATAGGCGCGATCGTGTTTTTCTACTTGACGTTTAGGCGCGCATAACATTAACGAGGACCGTCGCGGCGTGACGGTCTGTCCCTTTGAAATACGAATATCCCCTTTCTACTTCTGCGGTGAGATACCCCGCCCCCGATACTCTATTACGCTAGTCAAAGGAGCGACCAAACCTGCCCGCAGGAGCTGCTTCTTTGGAAATCGTTCAGTGTCGGCTTTCTTCGTTCTCATTAAGGGTGCGCCGCTCTTATTAACCGCGGGGGGAAAAAAGGGAAGAACGTGGTGAATTCTTAAGAGAATGAAAACCGTGAGAGTAAGACACAGTTCACAGCGATGTGAGATGTAACGCTAACGAACCACTCCAGTGATAAGGACCACCTAGAAATTATGCAATATGTTTAGAAAATTGGAAGAACAAGCAAAGTCCAAACTTTATAGAGGATAAAGGTACTTCATTATACAAGTCCGTCGGTTTCACCAGATAGTTTCTCCTTCTAATATCAGAGGAGTGGACGGACATTGGCCGTGAATAGTTGTATAAATTAACACGGCAAATATACGTCAGGGCTTTGTCGGGATGGGTAGTTTCAAGCCTGATGTAAAGGTGTCCCATCGGTCTGAATGTTTGCGGCAACCCCCTTAAAATACGGTGACTTCTACTGGGTAGCGTTCAGTGTTGCGACACGCGGGCCTCGCGAACTCCGTCGCGCTCGATTACAAGCTCCGCCACGACCAACATACGCTAATAAATTAACGGGTAAATAAACCCGGTGAAGAGTAGGGTACAGTACGCCGGGTATCTGGCTCGCTTAGAATAGAATAGAATGTATTAGAAGTGCGCGCGCGCGCGATTAATGGGCCGAGATTTCCTACGGCTGGAAGCTCCGGCGTGAACCGTCGACGAGAGAATGCTCGATTTCCTCAGAACGAGGACCGGCAATCAGTCTGACGACAACGCACTTTTGCTACACTCGAAAACCACCGAAAGACGTCCACTGTAGCGAAAGACTTTCCTCCTTGTCTGAGAATCCAAATTTGTTGCGACAGAACTGAGGTTTATTGTCTGAAATCTGGCGATAAAAAGGCGTTCAGTCTCTCGAATTTCAATAACAAAGGAGATAAAAGAATGAATACTAGAAAAACAAATCGAAAACAGTCGGCCATTTTGGTGCTCACCTGGCCATCTTGGACTCACTTGAAGGTACCACGAGATATTTCGGCATGTTTTCCAGAACGTTACAAAAGTGTAGTCGTTTCAATGGACCTACCAGTTATTCAGGACCGTCGACTTGTTCGTCTATTCGGAACCTCCGAACAATAGCGTTCGGAGAAGAAGAGTGTACAGAAAGAAAAAGACCAGCACGAAAGTGGGGTGGAACGTGGTAATTAAGAAAGCGTCCCGTTCCTTTCGTCTGGAGGCGAGTCAAGCCACGTTTTCCATTCGGGTGTACAAATAGCTCGGATACCCCCGACCCCTGTCGGCTTCTCTTATGTCTCCGCGACGCTGCGCGTCGCGCCGCGTTGCGTCGCACGCTTCATGCTTCCGCGCTATCCGATGTTGAGCGTCGTCGGTCTTTGTTTTTTAATCTATTTCCTTTTTCACTTCGAACCAGCATAATACGCGAGCAATGTCGTATATTCATTCTGACTACTACGTAAGGTTCTTTTCCTGGGAATCTATCATTCGTCCGTTAAACGGTTTGTTTTTTCTAAAACGCTAGCAACTGCAAAAAATGTTCAATGTAATTTCTTTTCTATCATGGGAAATGAATTTGAATACTCAAGTCACGTGACGCTTTTTTCCTTGAAAATATAACGGTTTGAATTCGATAGAAATCATTTCGAATTCCGTTTGGAATTACGTCTGTCTGATATAGTGAATAATTTTTAATTGTATTTAGGTAGAGTTTTTGTAAAAAGGTTACTATTTACCATTCCAAGTGTCTATTTCAACGCGGTTTAGGGTAAGAGAAGGATGGAGGATAGAGACGACGGCGCAGAAACGCATTAGCCATATTCCGAGGTTGCATGGCGGAACGCCCCTTTCATGCCATCCCCTCCTGTTCACGAATATTACCGGGAAGATAGAAAGACCCAGCGAATCTTCCTTGGAAACTTTGGAACCACGTCCTACGTGTAAATTGGTTAACGAATTGCCACGTTTAATCTCACTTCCTTCCATTGCCTCCTTTTTCCGTTCCTAGATCAAGTATGCAATGGGACACATACCCTGTGAGAATGCCTCAAATTTTATCGAATCTGATTGCCGTTCCTTAGAGAACAGCGAGAACATCAACAGTGAAAAAAAGGTCTACCAATTCTACTTTACCAAGCATGTATAGTTTCCAAATTAAGTAACAGATTATTCATTCACCGTCAGTTGTTAATTAGACCATTGTCGAGGTGCAATATAACATAAACATATGTTGTATATGCATACGCAGTGAAGTATGCTCTCTATCTGATAGAACCATTCCCGGAAGACCTATCGATAATGTACTTATCGATCGAGAACTACAAATGTTTTCATCATGCCAACTAAAGTTATAATTCCCGCGAAAGACGAATTGATCATGGATGATTGCTTGGAAAAATGACAAGGAAATATTGTTGTAAATGTTGATTTGTACAGAATTGGGTGATGTGATCAGGATTGTCCTATGAATGCAAGGGAAACGTCTGAACGATGGTCATTCTCTTAAAAAGATAATAAGTACTGAATCCGTCATATTGAGTTATTAACTGAATTGTTAAAAAATCTGTAAAGTTTTACATAAAATCGGTAAAAATATTTATGAAATACACATGAAGTAGTTGTATGTATACATAAAAGGGTTCTCAGTTGAAGTTATTCCTATGCATTCATTAATTTTGTTTATCCCTTTTAATGTTGTTCATTTTATAAAGAATAGAGATGCAGACTTTTACTCTATGTAGTAAGACAGAGAGCAACTCAAATACTTACTATTAGTATTGCTATATTAAGAAATTATTTGCATATCTGATACGTATGCGACACGTTTTCCTTATTATGTATCATCTATAATTAAAAGAACGCAAATGTACAAATTTGCATAAAAATTCAAGTTATGCTATATCATCAGTTGTTAGAATCCATACATTTTATTCTACCATACACGTAAAGCATTAAAATGCTTATTTAACGATTCTCTTTGTCGTATATGTATTAAAAGACAGACATTGTTACAAAGAAAACAATGAACGGACTATTATACACAATTTTCCAATCTAAAAATCTTTTCACCTGTTTTATGGTACTTTATCGACATACTTATTCTTCCACCGCGTTACTTCGTTCTACTCAGGATGTGGGTGTTACTTAAGTGATACGCTACAAGTAGCCATAATACAAATGTGTACCATTTAAAAAATATGGGATTTCGATAAACGGTTACTATTCTCTTATACCTACGAAAAATTTGAACGAGACTCGTCGGCCGACGCAAGATGAAAAAATGAGTATGCAATTTGATGAAGGGAATGAATTTATCTGTATGAGAACAAGTAGAAAGTGACAATTCTTTCGAAAAATTGTAAAATTTATCCACACGCGTCAAGTATCGAGTAAGAAAAACTCCATCTTTTCCTTCGTTGGACCACCCAATGTACGTAATATGTACAAGCATCGTAAGTACATTTAATACTAGCCATTATTTTCATCTTTTGCTTCATCTACTTGTACTTCCTCCTTCTTTTCAACCTCATTCGAATTATTATCGTAGTTTTCATCCTTCTCAGATTTCACTGAGACATCCGCCGTTTCATTATTTTCTGACTCCGAATTCTTCTCTGGATTCGGATCACGATTCTCCTCACCCTCTTCCGCAGACTGTTGGACCTCCGTTGTCGCATTCAGCGATGTCGTTCCATCAAAGTTTTGTTGGTGTTTTCCAAGACCTACTTGTACTTCGATTAACTCCAACTCCTCGACTAATGCTTTCTCTCTTCTTTCAATCTCCTCTGTAATATAATAAGGACATTAATGAGTAATAAGAACAGTTAATTTATTGTCAATAACAGGTTCATTCTGAACGTGCATACCATGAAGTTCCTTTGCAGATTCGGCCAGAAGAATGTCAGTTTGTGGATGTTTACGCTTTGGTGCATAATAAATAGGTGGCTGAGCACGGGTTTTTATAAACGAAGCGAGTGGTAATTGTGCAGCACGCCAATCCTGGAACTGCCGACTGCGCGCCAATTTTACTTCCAATGCGCGTACTTCGGCTAATTGTCGTTTACGCGACAAGAACAACTGTTGCCTTTCCCTTCGTAATTCTTCCTTCTCCCTTCTTCGAGCCTCTTCCACTCTTGCCTCCACTTCTGCCTTTTTATCTTCCTATAAAAAAATACAATAGTTACAGCAATGTTAACAAGGAGTATGTGTGTTATGCTTATCAAACGTGTACCTTTGCTTTAAGTTTGGTTTCTTCTTGTCGAAATTTCTGCAGGGTGCCTAACAGAGCACCAAACATTCGTTTATTTCTTTGTCTACTTCTTTCATCTATTCTTTCTCTTCTGATAACTTCCTGCCTAGATGGGATTTCTCTCGGGGTTGCTATTACCCTTGAAGACACAGCTGGCTGAAATGAATATTAGACAGTAACATCTGAAAATATCTTAGAAAATGAAAATAGTAATTATTGTATTTTATATAATTATACCTTAATAACAGTATCATCTTCATCTGCACTATCATCAGCATTGGAAGGAACTCTTGCACTTAAACGACTGAAAACTGTCTTTGGTTCTCCATTTGATCCCTGCCATCGACGTTTTCCACCAGATAATTCATTATTGACAAAGTCTGATACAACACGCCTTCTATCTTCTTGCAATGGCCTCTTTTGCGATAGCCTACCAAATTACATTAGAGATTGTATACAACATAATAATGGAGGCATTTAGATTAAAAAATCAGTTTATCTTAATGACACCTTACAATATCAGCTACAAAATTAAGGCATCAATTTACACAGATCTCAGTAAAATGATCCAAAGAGTCTTGAATGTAAGAGATAGGTTATGTTTGTAGACAACAGTGTTTTATTGTATGATTAATGAATTATTGAATAAAATTTGTTTTTTAGAATGTACACATCTTTTGGGTGTTTTCAGGGGACATTTCATAGAGAATTATCATGAATTTAACCTGGGTGGCGGTTGTACTGGACCATTTTCTCCGTCGGGAAGATCCCGGCCGAGGATTTTCCGAATACTTCGATCAAGTCCCCGAAGACCATCCCGGGCCGCTTCTAACTGTGCTTCTAATCTATCGGCGCCCCAGGCCTCCTGTGCATCTAATTTTCTCATCTATTTAATTTCGCCACGTTCACTGAAACCACAAAACTAATTTATTTAACAAGCCACAACGATTGTTGTCGGCCCGCATCACTGTCGTTGGAGCCACCTACAATTTCGTTCCCTTTTTCCTAATCGATAAGCCTTGAGATTTTTCCTATGCTCATGGATCACGGATCTAGTAAATTTCTGATGGGGCCGTGCTAATTATATGGGGTAATTGAATAATGATATAGCTAGCCATTAAATGAAATAAAAAACCGTTTTTTGTGATCAAATCACGAGTGATTCACAAGTAGCAGTTCACATCATCTCTAGTGAGAACGTGGGGTCGCGGAGCCCCCGGTGGAGGCGCCATAGACCTTGCGCGGTGAGAGCGTGGGGTCACGGAGCCCCGATGGAGGCGCCATAGACCCTGCACGGAGGCCCCGGTGGAGGCGCCATTAATCGCGTGGGGAGAGACCATGGGGTCGCGGAGCCCCCATTGGAGGCGCCATGACCCTGCGCGGTGAGAGCGTGGGGTCACGGAGCCCCGGTGGAGGCGCCTTTGATCACGTGGGCTGAGAATTTGGGGTCACGGAGCCCCCGAATCATGCTGAAGAGACCCCGTGTGTGTGAGATGTATGATGTACATTAGAATTTCAACGATTTATAAATAAAAGTACACATGGCTGAACTCAACGATAAATTTATTAATAAAATTATTTACAAAACTTAGGATCGATAAATTAAACATTAATACTGAACATCTGAAATAATCAATAAATTATTAACAAACTTCAGTATTCAAAATTAACGCGCAAAACTACAATCAAGTCCCGACATACATATTTATTTATCGTGTATATCTTATATGACGGATATTGTTTGGAATTTATACATATGTTTATGTTTATATATTTTAAATTTTATATTAAATATTTAAATAAATAGATAAAGTATAGCATTGTATTTTATTGTCTCTCAACGCAGAAACAACGTGTGTGTTGGCCTTTTTACCATGTGACACCCTGTATGTGTACAAGTAGCTGAAAGAAAGGATCTATTGGCGGGCAAATTACAACCTGTACACGCTGTACGCATCGTATTCGAATACCGCAATGCCGTTATAAATAACAACTTCGTCTTTCCGTTTATGGCATTATAATACTTTAATAATGGTTCACAAAGAATAGTTTGAAATCTATTTTATACAACTGACGCTTGTACAACATGACAAGTTTACGGAATACAGGAAGATATCAAGCTAATAGGTTCAATAGAAAGAATGATCAGAATCAAGAAGGAAATCCATCAGGGTACTGTTTTTAATTATATGTTTTTTTTATTATACATAAAATATTCTATTCTCTTTGTATTTTTTAGGGAGGCATCAGGGGGAAGATTAAATGAAGTTAATAAGAACACCAAAATAGATACTTTATATGGATTTCATAGGGTAACTGATATAAAAGAAAGAACAGGATTTCTTATTAATATGCATGCAGTAAGTTGTAATGTAATAGTTGCCTTCAGTGAAAGTTGAATCAAAGTATGATACTACTTCTTATATTATGTTACTTATCATTACAGACAGAGATTATAGAGGATGATAAAAGACTGCTAAGTGGAATAGACTACTACTTTCTCGAAGCAGACTGCACCAGATTTAAGATTTCTTATCCATATTGCCCATATTTTTATATCTTATGTAAAAAGGACACCTATGAAGAAGTTTCCAATGGTTTAAACAAGAAGTACAGTGGGCAAATACATAAAGTAGACACAGTCTACAAAGAAGATCTTGATCTGGTATGACGAATTAAAAGATATGAAAAAAGTTGAAAACACTAATAATATATCATCACCTTTTTGTAGCCAAATCATTTAATTGGTTTAAAACAAAAGTACCTTAAACTGTCCTTTGTGAACACTGTGGACATGACTAAAATTAGACGTGATATTATGAAAGCTGTAAAAGTAAATAAAGAGAGAGCAAAGAGTCACACTTATTATACAGATATGCTATCAACTGTGTTGAATCCAGATCAGGAAGTGGGAGATCCTAAGAAGCAAATTATAGACTTTACAGATAATATTCTTGATATTAGGTATCTATTCAATATTGTTATATCTTGTGCTTAACACTATGTATATTCTTACATGTATATTTTTGCAGGGAATATGATGTGCCACATCATGTACGGGTATCTATAGACATGAAAATCTTTTGTGGTAACTGGTACTCTGTAAAAACAAGAGGGAATGAAACACCAATCATAACTAGGAGAGAAGACATCATCGAACCACCTGAGCCAATTGTCCTTGCTTATGATATTGAAACCACAAAGCTTCCTCTGAAATTTCCAGATGCTAATACAGATCAAATCATGATGATATCATACATGATTGATGGACAAGTACTTTTATCTTACCAGCTATTTGTTACAATATTCTGTTGTATATTATATTATTGTTTTATATATTCGACTTTAGGGATACTTGATAACGAATAGAGAAATAATTTCAAGCGATATTGAAGATTTTGAGTACACACCGAAACCAGAATTTGAGGGATTCTTTACTGTTTTCAATGAGGCCAATGAAAAAGCGTTAATAAAAAGATTCTTTGATCATATAAATGACATTCGGCCACATATATTTGTAACATATAACGGTGACTTTTTCGATTGGCCGTTTGTAGAAACTAGAGCAGCTGTCCATAATATGGAAATGAAAGACAGAATCGGATTTTCCAAAGGTCGAGATGGAATTTATAGTTGTAGACCATCTATGCACATGGATTGCTTGTGGTAATTTATAATTGAAATTGTCGCGTCTAATATTATGCAGAATACTGTTCTTAATTTTCTACTTTTAATATACAGTTGGGTAAGACGCGATTCATACTTACCTGTAGGCTCTCAAAGTCTAAAAGCTGTTGCAAAAGCAAAACTTAGATATGATCCAGTGGAACTGGATCCCGAAGATATGTGTAGATTAGCAGCTGAAGAGCCAAAGACTCTTGCAAGCTATTCAGTTTCTGATGCAGTTGCAACATATTATTTGTATCAGAAATATGTTCACCCTTTCATATTTGCATTGTGCACTATTATTCCTATGGAACCGGATGAAGTAAGTTCTTGGGCATAATGCGCAATGCATGTATTACAAATTTCTGTTTACAAATATTATATTTATTTATTTTTAGGTACTTAGGAAAGGATCTGGAACGTTATGTGAATCTCTTTTGATGGTACAGGCCTTTCAAGCTAACATTATATTTCCTAACAAACAAGAAGCAGAGCTAAGCAAATTTACAAGAGATGGTCATTTGTTGGATCAAGAGACCTATGTAGGAGGACACGTAGAAGCTCTTGAATCTGGTGTTTTCAGAGCTGATATTCCTTGTCGATTTAAGATAGTACCAAGTGCAGTGGACGAACTAGTAAATGGAGTGGAGAATGCTTTAAAGTACACTATACAAGAAGAAGAAAAAGTTCCAATGGAAATGGTCACGAACTTCGATGAAGTAGTTCAGGAAATCAAAGTAAAGCTCGAGGCTTTGAGAAGTCAGCCTCTGAGATTGGAAAACCCCGTGATTTATCACTTAGACGTCGGTGCTATGTATCCAAACATTATTTTAACTAATCGTCTCCAACCATCCGCCATGGTAGATGAAACTGTTTGCGCTGCGTGCGATTATAACAAGCCACGAGCTTTGTGTCAAAGACGTATGGAATGGATGTGGAGAGGAGAATATTGTAAGTTGAAAAGGCACAAAAATAATAATGCAGTAATAAGACATAGTATCTTAAATATATCATTTTCTTAATTATTTTATTAATTTCAGTGGCCGCGAGTTTAAGTGAATACCAGAGAATGCAACAACAATTGGAAACCGAAAAATTTCCACCACAGTTTCCTGGTGGTGTACGGCGAGCCTATCATGAATTGTCTAAGGAAGAACAAGCTATGTACGAGAAAAAAAGACTTTCAGAATATTGTAGAAAAGTTTATAAGAAAGTGAAAATTACAAGAACGGAGGAGAGAACGCAAACGATTTGTCAGAAAGAGAATTCCTTTTATGTCGACACTGTTAGAGCATTCAGAGACAGGAGATACGAATATAAAGCGCTTACTAAAGTTGCCAAGCAACAGGTAACAGCAGCGTTAGTAAAGGGTGACGCAGGCGATATTAAGTCTGCCAAAAATCGAGAAGTACTTTATGATTCATTGCAACTCGCTCACAAATGTATTTTGAATTCCTTTTACGGTTACGTCATGAGAAAAGGGTAGATATTTATTTTTATGTTTTTATCTGCGATTAGAAGTATTAACCACTGTTTTTATTTCAGCTCCCGATGGTTTAGTATGGAAATGGGTGGTATAGTATGTTACACGGGAGCACACATTATCATGAAAGCTAGAGAAATTATAGAACAGGTTGGACGTCCACTGGAATTGGATACGGATGGGATTTGGTGCGTTTTACCCGCTTCTTTTCCTGATAACGTAGTTGTTCACACGACTCATCCAAAAAAATCGAGGCTTACAATATCTTATCCCAATGCTATTCTTAACTTTATGGTGAAAGTAAGTCGTATCTACAATAATGTTGATTTTTTCGTTACCAAAATTTATAGTTACGCATTCTATTTACAGGACCAATTTACTAACGCCGCATACCATGAGCTCGTCGACCGTGAAAATTTAACTTACAAAGTTAGAAGTGAGAATTCTATATTTTTCGAGGTCGACGGGCCTTACTTGGCTATGGTACTGCCCGCTGCAAAGGAAGAAGGAAAGAGATTAAAGAAGCGATACGCTGTCTTTAATTTTGAC
Organism: Dufourea novaeangliae; assembly: GCF_001272555.1. Lineage (NCBI taxonomy): Eukaryota > Metazoa > Arthropoda > Insecta > Hymenoptera > Halictidae > Dufourea > Dufourea novaeangliae. Next base: position 385,945 of record NW_015373940.1, on the reverse strand, counting down.
GGTTCATTGGCTGAGCTGAAAGGGTTTGAAGTAAAGAGAAGAGGTGAGCTTCAACTAATTAAAATTTTCCAGACATCTGTTTTTGAATCCTTCCTGAAAGGGAGCACATTGGAGGAATGCTATGCGTCTGTAGCCAAGGACGCTGATTATTGGCTGGACGTTCTTTACAGCAAGGTAGATAGAAATTCCTTTGATTTTATTAAACAAGTTTGAAAAACATAAAGTAAAAATATATTCAGTGTGCAGATATGCCAGATACAGAACTGTTTGAACTCATATCTGAAAATAAATCTATGTCGCGTAAATTGGAGGACTACGGGGCACTCAAGTCTACATCTATTTCCACTGCTAAAAGATTGGCCGAATTTTTGGGTGATCAGATGGTGAAAGATGCTGGTTTGGCGTGTAAATACATTATTGCTAATAAGCCCCCAGGTGCACCAGTTACGGAACGGTAATAATTCATCTTTGTTGGTTTAAATAAATAATTTCATATTAATATTATTTATGAAATTGTAGAGCAATACCGTTGGCGATCTTCCAGTCGGAACCAGCAATTAGAAGACACTATTTGCGCAAATGGTTGAAAGATCCTGGTTTACAAAGTGACGATATAAGACAAATTTTGGATTGGGGTTACTACATTGAACGACTTGGAAGTGCTATTCAGAAGATTATTACCATTCCAGCTGCAATGCAAGGAGTACTTGATATTTTTTATGTACATCATTAACTTTATTTGAGTTATTTATAGTTATAAAAGAATAGTATCTTTTTTTCAGCTTTCCAATCCCGTGCCTAGAGTAAAACATCCAGATTGGTTGCACAAGAGAGTAATGGAGAAGAATGCAACGCATAGGCAAAAAAAAATTACAGATATATTTTCAGCAGTACCAAGAAATCAAGATCAGGGCGACGATGCCGAAGAAGCAGGTCCATCAGAGCCACGAGATATTGAAGATATAGCAGGTGGAGAACAACTGTTTAAGCGTCCAGTACCAGTAGTTAATAAAAGAAAGAGACAATCTGAGGGGGAGGCGGAAAAGAATAAGAATAAGAGTTGGAGGGACGTTTTGGGTTCACCGCCTCCAATGGGAACGACAAAAGAAGAAAGACTTGAATGGTTGAAGTTCCATAAACAGAAATGGGCTCATCAAGCTAAACAAAGAGGTGAACATCAAAAGAGCAAAAAGACTAAAAGGTCTGCGGAAGACCAAACTGAAGTTAGCTGGGGCGTTACAAGAGCGAATACCAATACAGCCACTTTAGGCGGTTTTCTGAGACGAGCTCAAAAAAAATTGATCACTTCGCCGTGGCAAATTATTCAGGTAAAAATTAATTCATTTCTTTTAGTTTCGACCTCAAACATTTACCTCATAATTAAATAAATAAATTCTTTAGATATCCCCAACAAATGAGCCCGGTTTATTCAGATTGTGGGTACTTGTCGACGAAGATCTTCACCAATTACGTCTTATAATACCCCGTATATTTTACGTAAATACACGAAAACCCAAACCTGATCCAGAACCGGGTACAAAAGTATCTTGGACGAGAAGCTCGAAAGTATTACCTCGTTCACGACCAATACATAATTTGTATCGGTACTCTGTTCCAGAAGCACAGTTCCAAATGCACAGTCAGTAAGTTACATTTGTTCTTGTTTTCTAAGATTTACACTAAAATTGTGTAATTTTCATACATCATTTATAGAGAGCTGTTAGAAGATTTAAGTAAACCGGAAATCGAAGGAATTTACGAAACGCAAATGTCATTAGAGTTCAGAGCTATTCTTCAATTAGGATGCGTTTGCACAGTGGATCCCAAGGCAGCTCGTAAGATACCTGATGGTGCAGATACTTTTACCTTAGATCAATTGGAATTCAAGAGTATCGCTGTACAACCGTATCTGAAGAATGTAATGCACATTTATTTTTGTATATATCTTATTTTGAAAACTGACGAGTATTTTATTTAGGTCCATGCAATTAATTATATTTTCTTGTACCATCATTGGAGTTCTAATCATCAAAGAGCGTTTTGGGGCCTTTTTCTAAATGCGAGTAAGAGATGTCATATATTTGTCTTAGACTCGGTGTCGTCAAATCAAATGCGTAATATGAACGCACTATACAGTCAGGAACGAAGCACGGCGTAAGACTTATAAATTGCGACTAGCATTTTTACTTGAGTTAGAAATAGAATCAATATAGACTGTTTAACTTGTAGTATATCCATGAACGGAGAAGACAAAGTAAACGTTTTACCGGAATCAATGCAATTTACTCTAAGATTTGAAACCAATTTTCAACAACTTTGTCGACTTTTGCAAGCAGCTTTAACTGTATATAAAAACGAAGGACATGGTGCAACAATAGTCATTACACAAACCGCTATAGGTAAACTATAATAGAACTTCATCCATCACTGTTCAAAGAATAATCTTTTTGACATGTTTCTGTTTTAGATAAAACAGCATTGATAACTCAAATGCCTTTACTTAATGATTTCCCGTTGATTGATACCCATGTACAAGATATTGAAAATTTATATAGTACACTGGAGTGGCAGAAAGTTGCTGCAACGATAATGATACGTCATTACTTCAAGAGTCAACAAATTATCGAACTGATGACAGAACAGTGTAGATTCTTCTATGTACCTATTGGAAACATTCCTGCAGATCCCACAGTCTTTGCTGCAGACTTGTTTTATGCTAGACATTTGCAGAAAAATAACTTTGTGTTATGGTGTTCTCCTACAGAGAAACCTGATTTAGGAGGCAGTGAGAACGACGACAATAGGTTGTAATTATATTATTACTTAATTTGAACCTATTGCATTTTTTTCAATGCATATATTTATAGATTATTGACCGACTTTGAAGAAAGTTCCCATTGTGCTGCAAACAATCCTGGTACATACTCCAGCGTATGCATTGAATTGGAAATAGAAAGCTTGGCAGTGAATACTTTGTTACAATATCATCATATTCATGATATTGATGGAACAAGTTCCTTTGTTGCGTTTCATAATCAACAGATGGCATCTGTTCAAGTATGTGAAGCTTTTTATGCAACACCAATTATAAAACATATCGAAATTACGCATGATGTTTTTATAGGAATTGGCAACGGGTGATTCTACGGAAAGTGTAATTCCTAGCTATGATGAAACTGCACTTTGTAGTCCTGCCTTTCGAATATTGCGAAGTATGGTGAATGCATGGCTATTGGACGTTTCAGTTTATAAAAATGTATTTGCGGATTATCAAATTATTCACTTTTATAGGTGACTTCAACTTTTAGTACTTTCAACATGGTACTTTAAGTTTAAATAATCACATATTATAAATTCATATTGTTTTAGGTGGTTGCGTTCATCTAATGCTTTACTTTATGACCCTGCTTTACAAAGAACTTTGCACAGTTACATGAAAAAATTATTTATACAATTGTTGGCTGAGTTTAAAACATTAGGTTCAATTATCATTTTCGCAAATTTTAATAAAATCATTCTGTGCACCAAGAAAAGAACAGTGAGCGATGCAGTGGGTTATATGGAATTTGTTGTCCAAACGATACGTAATAAAGAAATCTTTCATAGCATTGAAATCACTTTTGAACAGTGTTGGGAATATTTAATATGGCTTGATGTTGTAAGTAAAATTGACTTCAATCTTACAGTAATTAACATTTGAGTATAATTAAAAATACAATTGTATAATTTATTAGCATAATCATGCTGGCGTGAAAGGAAAATTACCAAAGGATTTGGACGAAAACACTGAAACAAATATTCTCAATGATGATATGGATAATGAGGATAATGATAATTCGGTAGGTTATATATTGCTTGTCTAATTAGTGTAAGATATTACTAAATATTCCTGTCTATTTAGCCCGAAATAGTGATGAAATGGAATTTGATGGAATGTTTACCAAAAGAGTCTGCATGTCAGTCGAGTTTTAGTGCTATAATAGCGGGTTACATAAACGCCATTTATCAATTCATGATTGAAAACGAACAACTGAGTTGTACTATAAGACCTAGAAGAAAATCTACTAGCTTAAGTCAAAGCTTATCGGCGCAGTTAGGATTAGGATCACTCGAGAATACGGCAGACTTCGCTAAGAAACTGATATCTGGAGATTTGTCTCAGAAACTTTTCCAGTAAGAATTTTTTTGTATTGGTTTAGTAAACATAAATGACACTTTATATTTAATCTAACTATATTGCAGTATTGTACAGAAAATATACAAGAAACTTCCTGAGAAAGAATTAACTATTCAAGAGTATCCAAACTTGGATTTAAATGGTAAAGAAAGTAAAAAAATTAATCCTGCTTTGGAGTTAATTAAGTCAGTTTGTAAGGTACTTAAATACACATTTACTTATCTTAAATTTGTTCATGAAAGAAACCGTACACAGGCAAGTTTAATTGTAGGTCTTATCCTTGGACAAAGAAATTAACAACGAAGTATATAATTTGCAAAATAATATGTTACGATTGGTTAGAATTGGTAGCTTCAGTGATGCAGTTGAATGGAAAGATCCGTGCGTTTCATTAATTTTACCCGAAATTATTTGTAAAGCATGCAATCATACAAGAGATATCGATCTTTGTAAAGATAATTTTTGCGTAATGGAGGATGACAGGTATGCATTATTGTACAAGAAGTTAATAAATCATGACTACAAATTACATGTCATATTTCTGTTTATACAGATATCTGTGGAAATGCCCTCTTTGCAGCATGAGCTATGATAATGAAGAAATAGAATACCTTCTGATAGATGTATTAAATCGAAAAAGTATGGGTTACATGTTGCAAGATTTACAATGCCGTAAATGTAATGAAATTAAAAGAGAAAACATGAACGAACTCTGTTCCTGTTCTGGGGATTTCAAAACTTTAATTCCCAAAAATGAAATAGTAAAGTTTGTGAAGATATGTAAATCTGTTGCTATGAAGTGTAACATGGAAACATTAATGGAAACAGTTGAAAACACAAAACTTTTGATAGATGCCGCCTAGTTTAGAGATTCTGTGTTCCTGTACCTAAATTGATTTGCTTTGAACTGTATGTATTTATTCTATCATTAATTATTTTTAATTTAAATATCTCTATTAAGGATGATGGAATTTAATATACTTACATTTATAATTTCACATATTTATGTATTTTTACAACTGAATACTTAAAATTAATTATAACAAGATCAATACAGTTGTTCTAAATGTATGTCTTCATACAGATTGTTTGACGGACTTACTTTTCTACCACTCCATCTGAAAGTTCATATTTTCAAATTCACAATAAACAAAAATTTTGTCTTTTTAAGAATTGCATACCCTTAAATTGGATCTTTGGGAACTCCATCATATTGGTACTACTTGAACCACTGTACTGTCTAGCAAGTCTCTCAAGTTCAGCCTTTCTTTCTTTTTCAATTTCAGGAGTAGGATCAACTATCTTTCCACCACTAAATGTTAATTTAACATTACTAAGTTTATTTCTATTCTATTTTATTATTATTAATATAAATTTCATACAATGAAAATCTACTTACACACTCTTAGATTTGTATTCATGGATTTTATCAATGAACAGTTGTTGAATTGGATCACTTGCCTTTTGCAATGCTGGGGCAACAATACCAATGTTACGTTTTAAAATCTTTGGCAAACTGGTAGCTAGACGTTTGGTAAGCATCTTGTCTTAAAAAGTAACGTATAATGTTTAGTTAATCCCGGTACAAGGAGGACATCAAATGATAAATGGCATAAACACTACTGATTGTATTAATTTTACAAAAGAATCGTACACCATTCACTTATAAGAGTTAAATCTTCAAGTAAATAACTAATAAAACAATTATTGAACTTCTCTTACGTAATAAAACTCTATATATCGAGTAAGTAGGTTATGTTCATTTTAATGAAAATATAAAGAACGTACAATAATGATGGTACCGAAGTTTTACCTAAATACTGTTGTAAGTTCTAATACAATTTTTAATTATTGGAAGTAAAGCATTATTCTTACTTTTTACTTAGTACACCGTTTTGGTATCACCCGTCGATAATGACCACCTTAAAATATGTAATAGATTGTAGAGTGGTTTCTAACTTATACTATATGACAAAACAAGGATCATCCCTATGCTACAATCTGATTGGTTATGTAGTGATATGTAGTGTTGCACGGGTTTAATTCATTATAAACAGACAGTACGAGAGTCGGTTTACCATCTATCTATTCATAATCCTCGACCAAAGTGCTGCTCCAGCGGAAAAAATGGAGTTTGAGAACGAATCACGGCACGAAATTCGTACGCTCATCACCGATTGGTCGACGAGACATTTCCGCGGGAGGTGGGGAGGTGGATACCGCTCTCGGTTTCATTCATGAACAGCAGGACTGCAGCCATAATACATTTGTAATCTGTATTGTGTACGGGTAGACCGCGTTAGTGCTGCCGATGTGCGTGCGCCTCACAGTCGTACACGTGATTCTTGTTTTGTGTTCGGTTCTCTTTTTGTGTTTTTCGTGTGCATTATCTGACTGCTCGACATTGCCGTGTTTCCCATTGGATTTTACGTCGAAAAACAGGTAAGCAAAACGTGTTAACCTGCGCGCTTTTTGTGTGGTTGGAGCGCGCGAACGGGAATCTTCAAAACTTTCGAACAAACCAAACTTTTAAATACGGATTTATTAATAAGAAAAGAACGGGAAAAGGGAATACGAACGCGTGGTTGCCTCTTACGAAAGGGTAGAATATAAGCGTCACGAGAAAAGCGTACGCCTACGTATGGACAGGCCTATATTTGTTTTGACTGAGTGTTCACTGGCTACTTTGCATCCCACGGACAATCGGAAATGCTGACAAGACGAATGCATACTTCAATTCGAGATATATGCATGTAGAGGGCTCATCTGTTGCACATCGTTTGACAAGATCAGGTTCTCTATTGTTTGTTTGTACCGGCTACATAGTCAGTGAAGTATTCTCATTCTGTATCATTTCGTTGTGTTGATCTTGTTCTTTGTATAGACCTCTCCGAAGTCTGAGTAATAACGCAAACTTTTTTTTATACTACCTATAATACCATCGAATATGTAATACATACAAACAGTCGTGGCGTTCTCTGTAAGCAGCCCGAACGTTTTACGAGCTTCAAGTTTATATTACGTTTTGTCGATTTATGATTTATACCTCCAGTGCATATTGAATATATACTTATTAGAGAAAAGAATGGATTATATAACTCATAGAGGGTTCGATTTTTTTTGCTTTTTGATGATCCGCATTTATGAATACCGTATTCGAAGCAAGGTTTGTACGCAACGAATTGAAATCCGCGATGTTCGTAAGAACATTTCGAAGATTAGTTTCCTTTCTCACGTATTGATCCCATATCGATCGTAAATATCGTGCGGTACGTGATAATCGTATCTCATCTTGCGTCACGTACCATTTCGCTTTTATCGTTTCGACTGAGCATAGACGCCTTTCGCAGAATTTTTAACGGTCGTTTCTTCCAAGTAAGTGGTGAAAATTATTTCCTTAGATAACGATTGATGGGTGAATTTGTTGCAATAATAGTCAAGAACAATGAAGCTTATTGTATAAGTAGAAGAGTCCACGGTGTGATTAATGAACGAGTGTGCCGCGTAATTTTTAGATAATGGGTTTCCATTGCAATCTTTCGCATACATCAGTAGTAAATAATAATAAATAATAAAAAATATTTCAAAAACTTTATGCATTTTCTAGTGTGTGTGTGTGTGTGTGTACGCGTGCGTGCGTGCGTGCGCGCGCGCGTGTGTGTAGAATATAATAATATGAATATTTTAATACACTTTTATGAAATACAGACTTATCAGAAATATATTTGCTTTATAAAATAATCTACAGCAATCAATATCTGTATAAAGATCGACAGTCGAAATATAAGATAAAAGATAAAAAGCTCACCAAAATTCGTTATTCGCGGAATTATCTAATAGGAGACACCATAGTTGCCAACTCACTCGATGCAGTGATAATTAACAGTCCCAGTAATAGATCTTTGAACATAGCTGCAGGTCAAAGTACTTTTCTAAAAATTTACTAGAATATATTTTACACTCTGACGTCTAGTTTCTGTCAGGCCTGAATTAAGTTTTTATACAGTGTCTGCGTAACATATTTCGCGGGTAACGCGCGTAGGTAATATTTCTGTCGAACCGTATATTCGAAACGCATACGAAGAGACGAGAGAAAAAGGGGGAAAGAACGAGACAGGAGATGCATGCGCGGGAGCAAGAGGGCCACAGTGCGTTAGACAGTGTGTGTATAAGTTGAGCGTACACGAGGGGATGGGATGGATAGCCTGGCAATTTAAAAAAGGAACGCGATGCCCTCGGTGTTGGCGGGTCGAATGGTTTTTGTACACTTTCTCGGATCTCAGGGAGCGCGGCATGGCAACGTCGCGACCTACCATGCTTCCCTCGTTTGTCTTCCTGGCTGTTTCTTCTCTTGCCAAAGACGCGACAAATATCAAAGGCCAGAAGACACACCGTGATGACAAAGCTGCACGAACGTCCTGACATCGTGATGGAGAAAGAATGGACGAGAAGAAAAAGACGGAGAGAGAACAGAAGATAAAGCGAAGGTGCGGACGCGCGAGAAAGATAGGAAAGAAAACCGTTGATCGCTTTCGAAAGACGAGACGATTCGTGTTAAGGTGAAACCACTTTGTTTATACGAAAAGAAAGAGAAACGCATTAAGAGGTTAGTCAATTCGAGATGAATGCTCGATTTTTTCTAACGGTCGATTCGTCGATCGATACATGTACGATGAATCGTTCAATGTATGTACTTACTCTTGTTCGAGTTGAAGATCTTTCGATAATCGCAAGTGTACAGATCTGAACGTTACGTGTTTAAAATTCGAGCTCTCTGGCAGGTAGCGTCCCTTTCCAAGGATCGGAGAAGTTGGTGAAAGACGTTGACGAAATTACAGTTTAGGAAGAAAGAAGCTGGTCGGTTTTAATGAGTTCGGAAGTCAAGGGCACATCCAGATTTTTCTCCATATGGGTTCATCGTGGGTTGCCGGGCCTTCCATACGGGTCTGTGCATCCCGCGACCCAAAGGAACGTCTGCCCGCATCTGGAAACTACAGCGGCAGCTCCTCGAAAGATATTATATTGCTCTCTCGACTGAGTTGAAACAATAGACACTTGAACTCCTCGAAGGACAGGCCAGTTTGTAGACGGTGTCTCAGAAAAACGAATCGGAAACCGTGGCAGCTTCGGGACAGAATACTTCGTGGAGAACGGTATACAGAAATTTTAAGTTAACCTTATTCAAATTCAGCTATTTTATCGGAAATGTCCTCTTCAGGCTCGGTATTAGATCGATGGAAATTAAGTTGCAAATAAGTTTTTGAAAAGTCTTTATGTCAGTTCCGAACTGTAGTATTTTGGACTACGTCCAGGGTAGAATCTTATATTTTCGAGGAATTCATTTTGCAATCATCAGGCTGTGGTAAGAACATCAAGTGTGTATATCTTTGTTCTCGACTATACTGTGTATACCGAAGCTATCTGTATTTTCCTACAAGTTACGTTTCTTCTTCCACCTTTTTTCGTCTTTGTTTTCCGATTTATAGGCAGAAAAGAACTGTTGAGGCCGCTGACTCGTCTAATGGTTGTCGAGCGTTTAGTTGCCTCTCATGTCCTCGTTATGCCGGTCAGAAAACTCGTGGAGTGAAACAAACCAGGAGCGTTACGACTTTACCCCTCCGTATCGAGTGATCTTTTCTTTCGCTTTCGTTGCACGGAAATGCAGGTAGACGCGGCCGAGTGGAGACTGCTGCCAGCCTCGTATTTGCGCGGAAGTCGACTGGGCACTTTAAAAGCCTATCGTCGTTTTCCCTTCCGACAGGTCTACAGATTTCAAAGATAGAATCCGTGAAAACCGTCCCACGAAAAGGTATAACGTTCGGGTCGTGTTGACTTCTTTAACAGGTATCTGATTGGAGAATCAAAAATCCAATGTACATATTAATTATCTAGTGAAATTACTTATCCAGATAGAGTGAACGAACTTTTAGGAAATCGAGGACAATTCGATTAGTTAGTTAATCACTGAAAATGAGAAATGCGCAGAACTCCCTTACGGTGCATCCATAATTAACGTCAGTTAAATCAGTCTGGCTATGTGTCCTAATGTCGCCCGATAAATTGATTTCTCGTGTCACAAACGGACAATCGGATAATAGGTAATGTTGTGCCTTGAAGGTGAATATCGCAGATATATGAGACGAGTGTAGAGATATGTCTGTTTTTTTGTTTATCAGGTGAAAAGCCGGGTCTCGCGAAACCGTATCACTTAGTATCTTCCTTCCCCCTCGAGGTATTTTACCCTATGTTATTTCGACAAATCATTGTGGTGTGTAGTTTTCCGAAAGCTCTCTTTATGATAAGCGAATCAGATGTGTTTCTTTTGTCGAGTCAAATCGATATCCATCTGCTTGACGATAAGAATTTTGTTATCTGCACGATCGCAAACCGAGAGGCAATATCGTGTATGTATTGTTAATGTCTCGATCAAAACAACGCTATGGGGGAGCGGAACTGCGATCTCTCGGTCCGTTCGTGTTTTCGATCAGCTTGTCTTCTTACGACCTTCAGATTATTTTGTATCGCAGCCTCTGGGAGCCGTGCCGATCGGTCTTATCGATAAATGCTTCCCGGTAGTTTGCCGAATTCGCGGTAGAGGAACAAAACAATTAAGGAGATGTTATTTTATGTATTTTAGCACGAAAGACGTACCGCAACGGAAGGATTTTCTGCGTTGGAAAGGATGCGTAGACTTTTGGATCTCAGAGTCTATTATTTCCTCGATAAAGTCGTCGGTCCGTTGTATTTAGTTCGAGAACACCTTTTCCGTTCTGTGGGTTGAAGGGATATATGCTATACTATTGCTTTCCCATAGGGAAGACGGACACCTTGCACGGACGAGAGGGTTAAAAACCAGAATTTTGAAACGCTTTGTACCGAGGCAGATTTCGTCCGCGTCTAAAGAGCCGTGAGAGTCGATGGCGGTGCTCGAGCACTTTTCCACCTACCATCTGTCGTTCGGGCTTCCAGCCGGAGTAACCTGATCTTGGTAGAAACCAGGGTTCGAAAACCTCCTACGTGTATATACGCTGTGTGATGTGGCCACGGTTCTTTCGCATCCCCTTACACTTGAAACTTCTACGAAATTGCACTTGCGTGTTTCACGAAAACAGAATATCCGGTATAATCGATGGAAAATCTTCGGTAACTGCTAAGATCCTTCTCGATCATATCCAGTGTAGTAGGTTTAGGCTTCGAGATGTTCGGTCACCATCTTGGAAAGTTTAGAGGACCTGAAGTTTCACGCGTTTTCGTCCAGAAGGAAAAGAGGGAAAGGCTGGTCGCGGCGTAGTTAGGTGCGTCATGTGGACGAGAATTTACTGCCACAGATTGCAAATAAAAAGGGAAGGGGGTGGAGGCGGTGATTTACCATCTCCAGACCCCGGGGCTCAGAAACGTGGTTCGTTGAACGTCTGTTTTTAAAGCGGCTCGCGACCGCGCGCTGTTAACCGTCCAAGTCGAAAGTTATGTTTTTCACGTGCCCCGCCACCGGTCTAAATAACGGATTTACAACCGCGAATCAAACAAAAATGCCTGGCGAATGCAGCGGCATAATCTCTCGTATGGGGACGAACGAATTTATTTAGGAGCGGGTACCAGCACGGGGCTTCATACAAGGGAGGGACACTTGTGATTTTGTCCAAGGCACGCGATTTAATTCCCGATGCACAACGGGGTCTCGACAATTCAATTTTGTTAAAAATTTCACACCGATCTTCGTGTTGAACTTTTCGAATATATTCTATATAAAAGTTTTTCAGAGTATTCGTTTTATGCTCACTTCACGGTTTCTTTGCAGCCAAAATGGATATGGAATCCCTGTACGACTACGGGGACGAGGAACAGGACTTCTACGAGGAGAGTCCTGGCACCAGGAAGGGCTACCCGATTGATCACAGATCCATCAAGGTCAGTGGACAACTGTTTTGATCGTGTCAGTGGAACAGCAGGAAGGAAGACCCGAGTATCGAGTTAAATATAACCGAACGATCCCACAGGTGACATACACGTAATTGCACCGGGATATAATTTTAAAGCGGGCCAGGCAATTTCGAAAGAGAGCTGTTTCGCGACGAAAAGTTTCTCTAGCAGCGCGCTGGTTATTTTCAAGGATCTCTTGTATTCCTTCTGGCAGCTCTCGGCATTGTACAATTGTGTTACCGGATCTTTTATCTTTCTCGAGCGGTATCGCTTAAGACCGAACGCGTTGCAAATTAATATTCTTAGAACCATAAGCTACGAGCGTACTGGAATCTTTCAGGATTTAACTGGGTAAATGACTCTCCTTGTGGAGTCCGTTGAAAATTATAATCAGTCGTGTAACCAAAGAGAAACTATTTACAACACTCCTTGCTTTCAGTCGTGTAAACAACGAGAAACTATTTACATCACTCTTTGGTATTTGGCCGTAACATCAAACAGTCTTTAAGCAATTGTTCAGGGACTTCGATATGTACTTCTATCAGATCCTTAGGGGAGGAGTCGCATTGGTGTCCATTTGAATTTGGTAAAGACGGTCAAATCAGGACCAGTTCTTATCCTTTCTGAATATCGTTAATTACCCCAGACCAGTGGTCCGTTAGCGACATAACCGGTTCGTTCGAAATAGGCCGATCTTCCTCTATTTTTGCGGTGGATAAGTTGACGTTGGCAACCGGGTTGGCAGTGGTCGCTATTGTACGAGTGCCAGAGTTACAATTCGCTCTTCTCCTCGTTGCTCTCCGGCTTCGTTTCATGAATGAACGTAGAGCCCAGACGGCTCGTTCACCATCGTCCCCCCTCTACGGTTTCCCTCTGACCTCACGTGGTCACCCGTCTAATGCTTCTAACGTTCTCTCTTTCTCTCTGTCTCCTTCTCCAGAACTCTGCCCTCCTCGTGACCCCTTCCCATTTCTCGCACGCCCCTCCGTGTCCTCTTGTTCCTTTACGTTTCACTCCCTCGCCTCGGACCATCCGTTCCTCCTCTTTGTCTGCCTCTATCTCTCTCTCTCTCTCTCTCTCTCTCTCTCTCTCTCTCTCTCTTCACTCGTCTTCTTTCTTGCTGTTTTATCACCATACCATTCTTCCTTGAACCTCTCTGCGAGACTCCCTCGAGGCGCAGACGGGCGAAATGTTGCTCTAATCATAACACATAACTAATAGAAATGACGGGCTAGATATGAGCACGGAAGATACTCGTGTTAATCGAGGACAGAGGAAGTATCCTTTATCGTCGTGGATATCGCTGTTCGATTTAGGATAATCAAGTTCACAAAGAATGCGTACAATCATCTACAAGTGAATACAAAAAGCTAATCACCCTCTAATTGGATCGCGGAGTTTCAACAGTTTCGTCGTGTTCAGAAGTTCTTCAAGATCTACCACTCAGTTGACATTTTGCAGATTGGACCTGGAGATGCGGATACGATCCGAAAAGGAAGTCGTTTCCGGTTAACAGACGAAGGTGGCGGTGCTGGTGGTACATATAATACGCGATATCGTTCGAAAGCGAAAGGGACATCGAAGAAACGGAAAGTCGGGTTCGTTAAAGAAAGGAACGGGATGGGCAGAAGGGAGAGAAGCACACGGGGGTGGGGAGAACCGTGTATACACGCGTGTGTGCACGGTAGCCGGTCTCTCGGGGGGAGAAGGAGAGAAAGGAGAGAAATCTAAGTAGCCAGAAATAGCATCCCTTCTCGCGTGGTGCGGTCGTGGAGCTTCTGCATGCGCCGCTCGTTCTAGTCGGATGCACCGTTGCCTCAACTACGTCACACGTTTTCTAGCGGCCGCTGCGTCGGTATCCGTCTCTATCCCTCTCTCTCCCTTTCTCTTACACCAACGCACGCCTGCTTTGCATCTTTCCATTAATTGGAGGGTTGACAAGGGAATAACATCGTTATGTAATTCACTGGAGGACACAGCACATAGTGCGCATACGTTAATTGAACTGAAGAATCTCGCGATGATGCGTTCCTTAACAAAGTCAATTTTTTAGGACGATATTTCGTTCCTCTTTATTGTTCCTTCTCTCTTGGAAGATTTAATGCGATGGAAAGTGACGGAAGGAGGAGGAGAACGGTTGCGTTATGGATTGTTGAATGGAGAACACCTCTTAAAGAAGTGGGATTGATGGAGTATTGAAGATGAAGTGCTGGGTTCGGTGAAGTTAGGGAAGATTATTGAAGGTAGTAGATAAGTGATGGAACATAGAAATCGCTTCGAAGACACTATTTCTATTCTGCAGCGGGATTAGACCTGTAGAGGGACGAGAAGCATATTTTTAGGCTGCAGAGGGGTCGTTTATTTGTCGTAGTATACCACTATAACAAATACATAATAGTTCTAACTGGAAAATATAAAAAGTCACGGAAGTATCTGACCGGTACTCTTTAAAGGTTAATGAATATCGTCCCGTGGAGAGATTGATTTATCCAGAGACAGTGTCACCACCTTTTCTCGAATCGGAACGACTGTTTGCAGAGAACGCGAACCAGTGTGCTCGGGTAGAAGGAAGTAATATAGGAACGGTTTCGAATCTGATTGATGACAGAGATAGGGGCCCAGTCCGGGAGCAATTAGGGATTGAAACGGTGGCGGTTCGTTAGGCATCGATTCAGGATTAAACGATTCGGGCGTGGTGCATCCGTTTCCTTTCCTAGCTTCCCGCTGCATACCGATTACGCTTGTTTTCTCCCCTGACTGAACGAGCGTCTCTCGATGGTTCGTTCGTTCGATCGTGTTGTAACGATTAGGCTTTCCAGACCCGTTGATGCTCTCCGACCACATGGAGACAGTTACGATCTTCAAATAGTCGCGTCGTCGTCATCGTACGCGCGTTGTAAAATTAAAAATTAGTTATCGTCGTAAAGTCACGGGTTCCACCTTCCTCTTCGTTGCATTTTTTTCTTCTCTTTTCATTCTCCTCGGGCCGTAAATCTTCGGAGCACACGGGGCACTGCAACGTTCCACGTGTACACAGGCCCCGCAATTATCCCAGAGCCGTCGTTTCACGCTGGCACTTCCTGTGCGAACGTTCACGCGAACCGTCCAAGCAGCAGCAGCAACAACACCAGCATAGTGTAATCTCTGTGTCAACGAATTTTACCGAAAGTAGTCTCAATTTTTTCGCTCTTTCTCTGACTCACGGCCATCTGTCGATGAATATTAATAAGAGGAAAGCAGGACAGCTGTTGTTTGCCCGGGCGCGCAGGAACTGGCCACTTGGGCCTGGTGGTGCTCTCAGTTTCTCTACCGGAAGTCCTCCGCAGAACTCCGCCGAAAAACCGTACTCTCTCTCTTCGACCATGGATCGCGATACACTTTGCTCTACTCCCGCAGCTTCAATTCCATGTATCGCATCGTTCCATTGACCGAGTGAGTTCTATTTTACGTTATAATTTCATTCTCTGATCGGAAGATCTACTTTTTGATCCGCGAGGAGAGTCCAATTTTACCGGTTCGATAGTATCGATTTGTATTTTTGTTACGGTGGTGGATCGAGTATGCGTTAATGCGACCATGATTCAGAAAGTTCTAAATATACATTACATACAGGTTGGTTTATGAATGCATGTCAATACTTACCATAGGTTCTACATACTTTAGTTTTCGAGTCATTGATTATTAAAGAAAATATTCAAAGTGCTTGCCACTTCTGAATACACAATAGTTTTTAATTTTAGTAGCTTATGATGAGACACAGGGCGGGCATTTCCAACATTTTTTTTAATCATCCATAAGTCGAAAACTAAAGTATATAGGACATACGTTCACGTGAGGTTTTTTACTTGTATTAATGTCCAGATTTACCCCTTGCAGTATCGACACGTATTTATGAATCACCCTCTGTATATAACACACACGGTGGTAACCTTTTTGGCTTAAATAATTCCCTTTATATATGGTATATATGGTTGTGACCAGGCCGATCTAGCGGAAAACTTTTCAATCGTGCGTCTCTTCTGTGTCATTCATCGGAGATAAAAATGATCGACGTGTATAAATAGATGGGCGAATAGATGAATGGCGGACGTCACGTTACACAGTCTTCTCCCATTGATCGTGGGTTGTTGTCGTCACTCTTATCGGTGAAGTTCATCGAATTTTCCAGGCTGAAGGCCGACGATCGCGGAATCCTCGCGGACGAAGAACACGAGCTAAGTCGGTTCCTCTCTTTGACAAGCGTAGCTCAAATAATGGACTAGCTTCACTGTCTTGATTAGAGAATATCGCATAATTAACCGGTGAATTCTTCAGTGGACCAGACACGTTCGTGAATATGTACCAAGGAGACCGTCTGGAACAGCTGAGACTTTAAATCGTTATAGGGAAACGGATAAAGATTTTTGTTAACGATAATTGCAGTTTCTTTTACACGTTGTTCCACGAGTTTCTATTGGCAATGGAACCATTAAAAAAAAAAGAATAACAAGTTGCCGTCGATAAACGAAACGCTTAATCGGCTGTATTAAGCATGTGTTTCGCGATTGAAAATTGCAATGCTCGATGCCTCCTCGTTCGAAGTTTATCTTATCGATGCGATTCTTTCGTGTACGTGCGCGTGCACCAGGCGACATTCGGTCTAAGAGAATCCACATATTACGTTCATTCATGGTCTCGAGCGTTAAAATCCCACATCTGCTTTCGACGGTCTCTACACGATACAACACACTGTTGGCTGCTTGTTCATTCAAAAATCGGCTATCTTCGATTGATATCGCGGTTTTAACCTTGAGATAGTCTGAGAAGAATCGATGTACATATATATGTATAATACTTCACGTTCGTCCAACGTGATCCAAGAGGCTTCTGAACGGAAATTACTCGCGTTTCGATATCCACACGGTCGATTCTGATTTTTTTTTAATCATTACCTATTCCGTCTTCCACATTGATAATTACGCGGCTCGTCGTCGGTTCTTCAATTCGTGATCTAGCTGTCAACCTGTCGCGGATTTCGACCTGTCGGGTTCGTTCGTGTTTCATTCGAATTAATTTCGACGGTTGTGTCGATATCGTCTCAGGAACGGGAGTTAGAATAATTTCACGATTCGTCGTCGCAACCGGTGATCGTTTCGAAAATTCGAAATATCTTCAATAATCTTGGCTCCATGGTCACGAATAGCGAGTATAATTTGAAAGCCAGTGACGATGAATTCCCCGGTGATTTTCAGCTGAAAACAGTTCTGAATCTCGAGGAAAAATATTCTCGGATCGCGCGCATGCATCTCCTCTCAAATAGATCTACATGTCTGAAAGGACCATTTACCGGGAACTCCGGTTGAAAAATCTATTTTTATCGCCCGGCACTACGAAACAATCCCTGCCCATTTGCTCTCGTTGAACCCGTTCGGAACTCCCTTCGTCGCGTTTTCCTTCTTTTTATTTCGGCGGGTTTCGCTGTTTCATTTTTAATGCGACAGCCATGCGCGATGGGAATATCTTTCTGAAATTTTTACGACGTTGGAGAACCGTATCCACCCCAGTTCTCGACGATTTTCATTGCTACGACGAAACTGTTCTCCAAGCGGAAACGGTAACGATCGATTCATTTGGATCGCGAGTTCGAAGAGATACAGGACACTTGGAGGTTTCTTGGAGACCGTGTTCTTTTTATTGTTTTCCAAACGAAAATTGAACTATCAATCGAGGATCTTTGAGAGTCTGAATGATGGTTCGATGGTGGTCACTTAGGGGCCGAATCTTCGACACGAAGTGTTGCAAGGTAATAACCCCCCTCGGAGGGCCACAAAGAGTGTATAATCAAGAGAACGTAAGAGGGACGAGAAGAAAGCAGGAACAAAACAGGGTTAGTAAAAATAGCAACGAACTGTGCCGGCATGAGAAAACGCGTGCTAATAGCTTCTTTTCGTTTCTTCCTTTCAAGGGCGTCTCTCTCGACGTGGTCTCTCTCTTTCTGCTGTCTCTTCGTTCCGCGCACACAAGCCTCGGCTTCGTGTCTCTCCTCTTTCTCAGTTCCCTTGTGATCTTTTGACGATTCTCTCTATCTCTCGTACACAAGGGCCCCTGTTACTCATTCATTCAGAGAACGGCCGGAGTCCGTTTCAGAACGAGCATAATGCCTCGTCCAAGTTCGTTCATATGGATATACATAGTATATACGAAGTCGGGGCCGCGGCGAGATGTCGAAAGAACAGACTTTATGAATAAAAATTGGAGCTTAACGCTTTTCGTTCTTACGTTTCTCGCTTTAAATAGTCCGTGCTTGTTCTTACGATAGACGTGATTATTGTCATGGATTACGGGAACAGCGATCATTCTATTCTCGACTGAAAGTAAATCCAAAATGATTGATGTCGAATCAACGAAAGACTAATATTATTGTATGTATAACTTCGTTCTTTCATTTTTAGGGTTTGATCGTTGTCTGTTTGGATTGTACCTTTCCTTGCTGCCAGATACAAGTGTACCCGTCTGTTATTACAAAGATCGAATTACGATCGATCCTCGTTGTTCCAAATATGCCCGATAAGACGTCCCGATACGCAACCGTAAGGACAAAAGATCACGGGCTATTTCGAGCTGCTTTGGCGAGTAAGGTACGCGAGAAACGAAACCAGCCGACGAGCTCCGTTTCCGAGAAATCATTACGGATTGCATCACCCGCAATTCGTACGACGATTAATTTATATAGGCGCGAGTTGCGAGTACGATGCACAGTCATCGATTGCGAGCGAGCGAATTCGCTGCTGTTGCTGCTGCTCGCTGCGCGTGGGCGGGCTGCCTTCTCGATTCTATCGCATACGCGATTGGTATTGCATGACTTGAGTGTAGGCTCTCTTAAATTTTCGAACCTAAAGGAATATTTAAATGTACGATGTGTAGAGGATTTAGTCAGGTGGTAGCCTCAAACGAATTATTTATGACCTAAGAGAGTACTGAAGCAAAAAGATTTTTGAAGTAAAGGACTTCCGAAGCAAAAAATTTCTGAACGAAAAGATGATAGTAGGTACGTTGTCTCCTGGGCGAATTTTCCATGTCTTGCCTGTAGAACAGAAATGAAATTTTCATTATGTGAAGTATCTAATGGTATAGAATATTGATAGTATCGATAAGTTGACGAGTGTAACCGTTTACTTGACGGAAATTGTAATGATCACTTCTGGTATCCCACGATCTCCATTGCCTCCTCCCACCTAATACCACACTGACAGTGAAATTGTCGCTGGTCGAAGTCAGTCGAACATTGGGCAGATCTACAGAGACGGTATCGTATGCTCTCGCATAGCTCAGGAGGTAGCTTGGTTCGTAGCGTGGCCTGGCCAAGAACGTTCGATCACGTAGCCAAACGCTGTGGTGGAACGAATCGCAGCGCGAGACGATGTATCGTTCGAATACCGATGATGAAAGAGGAAGAGATAGGTAAACAGATCGAGATGCGAGCGGAGAAAGACGAAGAGCGTGAACGCGTGACAAGACTTTACGATCCGTACGAACTATGTGTTATCTGCATACACGTGTTGCATGCACGTATACCGGCGATATACGTAGTGGAAAATAATTATCGTGGCGTTATAGAGGGGCCGTTGTTCGATCCGCGATTTAATCGGGCGGTTAGGGCCGCCCCTCCATTAACAAGGAATTGACTTTCTTTTCGCATTACTCGAATCGTTTAGTCATCACTAACGATCGGTTACAGTTCCAGGGAGCAATCCAGGGGATAACAGGGATTAAACTGAGTTTGGATTTTTTATCAGTTAGCCAATACATTTGTCTTCTTTTAATTCGTATGTTTTCTGAATCCAGGTTGTAGTCCCAAGTATTTTATTTATTTTGTTCGAGGTACTCCAAAATACTGTCTGTTTCTAATCCTGTACATCTAGATCAGTTGTGCACCAAGTTTCTCTCCTATACAGCTCTTTCCACCAATGGTCCCGAATACAACATCTGTTATTGTAGATCTAACCCAGTGACCCGAGCACGAACAAAATCTTCATACAATTGACTGGACAATTTTCCCGGTAAAAAGTCGTCCAGAGATTCTAAAAGTGTGAAGATCGAGTGATAGCCACGGACTTGTCCATCTCCGATCTACTGGTAGTCTGGGTTAGGTTCACGATGGAAGGGTGGGGACTGGTTAGGTCGCGGCGCGGAAGGGGACACTGGAATGAATTAGAGGGGAAAGAGCAAGAAATAGAGGAGAGAGAGCAGATCGTAAAAGGACAGCGAGTGAGCGAGAGAGAGAGTGATTTAGACTGGTTAGAGGGGAGGAGAGCGTAGGTACGGCGAGGTTAGAATGTTGCATCGCGTCCCTGTCGTTGCATTGCGTACCGTTGCGTCACTCTCTTGTGTGGCAGCGGTTTCATTCAACTTGTGGTCCCTCTGCGCGAAGGTCAAGCGGTCGTGGCTGTCGCTGCACCGCCGCGCTGCGTTGGGGCCCGATGCATCCTTCTTTCTTGATCGTTCCCCCGTCCTCCTTTTCCTCCCTTTTTGCTTTCGATCTTTTCTCGCCAGATGTAAATTTGTTTGCACGATTTTCACCTCCATTTCTCGCTCCCTCTGCGGTATCTGTATATATCTATTCCGACATTTTTTTCTTTCATTTCAATTTATACGGGTCCGATCTAGCTTAGGGCACGATATTTTTAGAACGAGCAATAGCTTTTCCCTCTCCAGGTCTTCTTTCTTTCGACTTTGATTTCGTCCCGATCGCGTTTGCGGTTTCTCCTCTCTCTCTTCTCCGCTTTCTTCAGCGTCTTTGTCCCTCGTACCCTTTCCTCTCCCTCTCGTCCTTCGTCGAACCCCTGGGTCATCCATCTCTCTTTCTCTCATTCTGACTGCCTTTTTTATCCTTTTCTACCGTTCCCCCGTTTCTTATTCACCGATTTAGTTTCTCTCTTTTACTCCTGGCCTCCGTTCCTGTGTTATCCACACCCATTCCCCCCTTTGTCGCCCCCGTTGGCCATTCTCCTTGTCCCCCTACCCTCCAACCGTTGCTCTTTTTCCGCTCTTCTCCCCTTCCGGCACGTCAACTTCAGCAGGTTCACCGTCCATTCATGCCTCCGCCGAGAACCGCCGCGCGTCTCCTCTCACGCGACTCTGATCTAGGTTCGTAGCGATCGCGATATCTCCTCTTTCGGTGTTCGATCCTCTCGACCTTCTTTTAATGAAGTTTCCCTTTATTGCACTTTCGGTTCGATGAAACATTCGGCTGCGGATATAAAATTCGTTCTGGTCCCCTTATACCTGACACAATGTTATTAAAACTTTACACATAGGAAAACCGATTTTTCCCTATTTTTTTTACCATTCTAGTACTTATTTAAGAAGGACGTAGGTACTACCACGTCATCCGACATCAAAGTGTTAGGCACTGCTCCAAATTAAACAACACGAGGTGTACATAGTTTGCCCAGTTTCTCTGGATACTTCTTCTCGCGATGGAATAAAATTCCAGGTGTCCACGCATAGAAGCTCCATTTACCTGACGTTTTCGAAGAGCATGTTCAATGCTACCAAGCACAGACATCGCGTCTCCTTGGAAAAGGTTCTTGTCGGCCGTGTGATGTTCAACAAAGCGGATGATCTCATCGAGCAATGCGCGTAGCCACCGAAATGGATCCGTTTGCTACCACGACACACCGAGAGACTGTCAATGGCGATCTTTACCTCCTAGTGTTCCACGTCAAAAGAAGAAAAAACAAAAGCAAACCTCTATTACCGAATAATTTTTTTTGCGTCTCTACTCCCGCAACACAATAGAATATGTACGCGGTGGTGGTGCGGGATTGAAAGATTGTGTGCTTTTTCCTTTGCAGCGCGATGCTAGAGGCGTGGGCAGCTATCTGGGAGGCGGCAGCATTAGCGACGGTGGCGGCGGTATGTTGACGGTTATGGCGAAGCTGATGAAACAGGAGCTCGCCTCCGATGCCGAGGAAGAGGGCCTGGTGCCTGCCCTCCCCGGCAGGTTCACCTCGATGCGGAAGGTGCCCTCACTTTCCGACCTGTCCGATCCAGAGAGCTCCCTAGGTGAGTTTTTTTTTCGGTTTTTCTCCACACGGACATTTGTGCCCCGAGGCGCCTCGAGAGCTTACGGTTAACTGGAAATCACTGGTCGCTTGTTGCTGCAGTCGTCGTAAATTTGTCAAGTGTCGACGTCGTTCTTGCTTGTTAGACTGTTGATCAAACGCGATGGATCACCGTTTCCGAAGATCTTCTTGCGATGGAGAACGAACGGGTGTGATCGTCGAACTTCGACTCGTATAGTGTCCCATTGAGTATAGCTGTTCGAAGACGTGGGACGGGACAGAGAATGTAATTTTTCCTTGTAGTTTCCAGCTTCTCTAGGGAGTCACGAGACCTCCAGCTTTTCTTTGGAGGTGCTGGATCGGATTTCAGAATCTTGTGAAACGGAACACACCGAAGATGCGATACATTTCTCGTTGCAATACACGTGGTCCAAATACAAGCTAGGGTCTAAATATGGGCTAGTTGGAGTACGGGGTAATATTAGATACTTCATCCTAACGGGAATCAGTTTAAAACTACGACCCAAAAACAAAAGAAGCTTATCCCAAGTCCATATCATAAAGCAAACATGTTTCAAATACATCGAAATGTTACATATTAAATATCTTCAACAGGTTTGACAACAAGTCCTGAAGTAAAAGTGCTATGTATCTCGATAAAGACGAATTTGAACAGCGATTTCCAGTCACCGTCAGCTCCGCATAGCATCTCGTGGTTCACACGAACCGCCTCCGTAAGCAAAATTGTCGGAGCCCAAGGTCTGAAACGACTCGCCCGGTCGAGTAAAACACCAGTAACGTCGCGATTCGTCGCGCGGGCAGTGTGTGTGGTATTTATCGAGTGTTGGCGTGAGAAAATTGCATGCTCCCGCGTATGTTTACCAGCCCGGCTGGCCCAGTAATCGCCGAGGCAAATGTTTCAATTAGCCGTGTACGCGGCCATTGTAGTTTTAACGCGCTACGAGATATGTACCTATTGTGCCCCAGCGACTATGGCGAAGAGGGGGGGAGGGCTCGTTCCGAGGCCCTCCCTATGTTGATTACGTTAATTCATGGCGCGTTTCACTAGTGGAAGGGGGGACAGAACAGGGGAAGAGCGCACTGAATTTCCCGCATGTTCGTCGAGCATTTTTTACTCGTGTACACGGGGCCCTCGTTACGAGCCTCGAACACGTAACAGGTTTCCGGGCGACGACGACGCCGCGTAATCGTAATCTCTGTTGATTGGCGTAGAACACAGTGGGTGTTTGAGGATCTGATACTGTCTTCGTTGTGTTCATATACGTGTCATCGAGTTATACACGTTTATTGCTGATTATTCATGCTGTTCGATTCGAATGGGAGAGATTAAGCTGGGACGATGTGTATAGTTCATGAGTATTAGGCAGTGATTGACAAATTAATTAATTAGATAAATATCTACGTGAAAAGTTTCGAATGAATGATAAACGATAGAAATTTAGTTTGTCAGTTTTCACTGTGTATTATTGGAATAAAATAGTGTCCAATTCTGGTATTGGGGTCAGCTGGTTTGTGCGAAGAAAATTGCGACGTTTCGTAGGAATTATATACTTTGGGCGTCACGTTCATAACTTGATAGAAGCGTTGTCTGTCGAGGTTTAATATCCCTTGAACAATTTTTATTTTAAATATTCTGTAACTTTACAATGCCTTGTAACATTAACTCCTTATTCGTTAATTGAAAGATTGTAATTTAATTAGATACGTGATCGCCCGTTCAAACGTATGTAAATAGGAAAGTGGAATTATTACTGGACTACATACAGGGCGAACCAGCTCGTCATCTTTGACATTACAGTGCGGAATTTTGTTTATGACCGAAAAAAGTACGGATGTTCGAAAGAATTCTGGAATCAGCTTTTCGCAAAAAGGGGGCAGCCCCGTTGAAACACGATCGATCCCCGGGCCGGCTGGTCGATGTAACGTCGTCCTGTTAACTGTTGGGATTGTGACACTAAAAGGTGCACTTACATCGAGTGACGCTTGCATAATACGAGCGCGGTGGCTGCATAAGCACTTACTCGTGTATAACTTGTCCGATTAGATCGGGCGGATCGGTTCGCGCGACGTTGCGTACGCTGTGCTATTTTAAAATTTAAAGCGAGATCGCGAGAGGGATCACGAAAAAATGCGCGAAGTCTAGAGGCTCTTTCTAGAGAATTTTACCTTTATTTTTCGCTTACTTTTATTTCGTTTCATCGAAACACATGCAATAATAAACATACAAAATTTAAAGCGAGATCGCGAAAGGGATTATTTACATTATACACAGACATACATTTATTACAATTATACACACATCTACCTAGATACATAGAAGAAATGTGAAATTATCCGTCAAACTTTATGAATCTTCGCATTGGTAGTTCTTAATGGAACGGGGATCCATCGATCGTAACTTTACACCAGGAGGTAATCGATCGGAGGGGGTGACACCGTGTAATGATTCGCGAAAAATTCGCCTTCGTCCCCTCGCGTGATTTGCATACAATCTGCTCCGATACTCGAGAACCCCCACCCTCCGAGAGCTCTCCAGGGAGAAGAAATTCCACGCGTGGTCTCCACGGCGTACCTTTTATACGGTGACCTATAGAGACAAGAGGCAAGAGGTACGGTCGAATCGGAATCGTTCCGAAGGTAACCTACGCGCGGTGCCAACGTCCACGTGCTATCTGATCTCGCGGGTTCAGGCATTCTTGCGTGTATGTATGTATATACTCGCGACGTGGAAACGCGACGCGACGCCTCGTCATCTTTTAATTGGACCCCGACGCACGTACCCCAGACTCTCTGTCTCTTTCTCTCTCTCTCTCTCTCCCTGCTCCGTTTCTAATTAACGCCTTTCCACCGTTGACAATTAATTGTGGGCCGCGAGTTGGGCGGTTTTTGAATGCACGTGATACACGTGAAATCTTTTAAGTAATCGAGACCTTTTTCTCTGAACATTAAAACAGGATGTTTAATGAAAATTTTATAGAAATGATCGTGGACGATCGGAATTTCAGTAATTTTCAAGCTTTTTTTAATCAATTATATAGCTTTGAATTGAACGTTTCACTAGCTATATTCTGGTTAAGGTGACTGTCGACGGGTTGAAAAAGATTCTAATGCAGGATGAGTGCCATCGGCGGCCCACGTTTGCGGTATTTTTATTATACAACCGCTATTGTCTCGACCCCGACGCGTCCGCGAAGAAAGGAACTTGCGTTGTCCTTGGCAATGAGCGCCTGGACGGTGCAATTGCGTCAATGCAGCGCGTCGTGAATGCAATCAATATGCACCACGACGCGGTCCTTTACTTTTAAGAAGTTGACGAAAATATCGATTAATGAATCTTTGACGTCTCCGGTATCCGTCTATTGAAGTGCTCTATTCACAAATACCTTTCGAAATCCTGTATCGATCAATTCAGAATATGTGTAGCTTAGGAATTGGACAGAGTTATTATCCCCTGAATTAACTCCTAATTCTCTCTTATTATCCATTCTTCGAATAAAATTCCATCGATTTCTGTCTAGATTAAAGTGCTCTTTTCTTTCTCGATGTTCAAATTTTCGTTATACGTTACTTACTCGATGTAGCGTGGTGCAAAAAAATAACTAAAGAAAGGAATGAAAATACCTCTGTGAAACGTGGTTGAGACCCAGGATAATGAAAGTGTACGAAATCGCGGTTGTTTACGAAGAAAGGATTGGAAATCACGAAAAATCGGAGGAACGGCCGGGTGTAATCGGGTGGCACAGAGATATCGGGGCAGTAATTCTTGTTACTCGCGGCTCTGCGAGCACGATCAAAATGTAGCGAGAATTTACGAATTGGATAATCAGCAGCATCCTCATTAAGGCCCCCCACTGAACGCCCCCGCCTTCCATTCTCCTTTACTGGCGTGCGTGTACGTGTATGTATGTGTGTGTGTACGCACGATCCACCACTCGTGTGGCATCATGTCGTGTCCACCCACTTATCTGTCCGCTCTTGCACGCTCTCTCTCTCTTTCTCTGTCTGTCTCTCCTCTCTCTAGCCAGTGGAGAACCAATTTTTCCACTGATTCTGTAAACTTTCTCGACCTCACCGTGGCCTCGTGAATCATCCATGAAAACACTTCCAGGCCAGATCTTGCCCCCCTCCCCTTGGTGCGCGATTCCGTTCGATGATAAACAGAGGAATCGATCTCGATCTTCCGCGAGAAAAAAGGTGCTTGAGGAAAAGATCAAGAGAGATTTGAATAGAAATTGAATCAGAGGAGGAAAAACGTGGAAGAACTTTCCTCAATGTAGATTCTGAAGCTGGAAGAAATGTGTACTCTCTCGTCATTCACACAGGTGGATCCACTTTTGTTCCTCGAGAATCCACTTTTGAAAATCGGAAACGAGGTCAGATGCGACCCATAGTAACTATTCCGAGTAGACTTTTGTAAGTAATCTTAGTTTTGCGTCTGTTTCACGGTGTATTTTAATTTCTTTATTTTTTATCTCGAGATTTATCAGTTTTGTAAGCGGAACGAATGATCGAATTCAATTTACTATGAAAATAAACTGGTTCCTCTCTGAAGTAACCGGTTCGTTGACAGTAGTTCATTATTCCATCGGAATGGGGGTGTGTTGTAAGAGTTAGGGAATCGCTGAATCGTGCTCGTTTCGTAGCGGTTGTGTCGGAGAGTCTGTGAGGATGCTAACGCGGAAGAGCTTTTGCGATCGCAAGAGAGCAGTTAACGTTGATGAGATGGAAATCTAACGAACGCCGAGGTGTTCACGTTTGTCGCGTATAATTAGCAGTTCGTTTTGCGGCGAGTCGTTAAACCTGCATGAACGCTAGTGTGTATCGTGTTTTCGTTCGTCGATCATACTGTTACGCCACAGAAGAAAACTGCTCGCTAGACGTTGAATTCCGTCGAAAATGTCGAATTTATTAATTTTCTGATTGAAAAAAAAAAATCCAAATTTACCATTATCGGACACGAGTGTGAAAGTAGTACGATTCCCGCTACTTCATTAACTTGTTCGTTTATCGTCTCTCCGAGTGCTTAACGTACATCTGTTACCTCCTTAGAACAGCGTCTAGAAGTGTATTCTAATTTTTACAGACTATCGATGAAAACCGTCTCTCCAGAACCGACCTACACTTCTTTCTCTCTCTCTTTGTATACCATTTTCCTCTGGGAAATTTTTTCAGAGACTCATCACCATTCGAAATTCGTTCAATTTTATTCGAATCGGAGAACTCAATGTGAAAATTTCAAAAAAACATCGCGATTCTACCGTTTCCTCGTACACGAAGGGGTTTTCCATAATAATAAATAAGGTCTCCTCTGGAGGACCCACGGTAGTCGGGTCGACGTTTACATTTTCCCTGGCCTGGTCGCAAACAGGGCATTGAATAATGCAGGTTTTTCCGTCGACATTGCCGTTGTAACAATCCGTCGTGCAATGGCATTGTTACACGATATATATCCCCTTTCCTCTCAACCCCTTCTTGGCCACCTGATAGGACGCTGATGACAGTTGCCGGCCGGAATGTTTTATGCAAATACCCATTGTCCTCCGGCGACATTGCAATTTTTGTTTCTTTTTCGCGCCTTCCACCGACTACTACGACCTGTCCGGTCGCACGGAAAAACCGACACGCGCCTGTTCTAATGAGAAAATTGCCTACGAACAGCTTCTTCCTCTCGTGTGTGTATGTGTAGGCCCACAGACCACGTTTGCAATCGCGACGCTTCGAGTTAATTAACCGGGGCCGGTTCCTACGGGTCTTGAGACTGATCCGTGAGTCGCGGGAGCAATTGGTTCGGGTTTTAACTGCTCGTTGATATTTGACGATAGAATATTTTTGAGAGTAGTTAACCCTTTAGCTTAGAATCTCGCCGTTAGATTGTTTACCATGTTTACCATTAGTTTCTGATACATTGAATGTTAAGTGCCCGAGAAGCCTTATCCGAACACTCATCAAGGATTTACTGCACTCCTATAGGACACGCAGACTTCATAAAAAAATTGGTATTTTACGACATCATCGACACTACAATCTTCGCCCACGTGTAGCCAGGATGCCGGAGTTCCCTCCGTTGCATTCGAAATTTATACGATCCCCCAGCAACTTCTGGCAACCTTTCAGTCCCATCGAATCCCATCGAAGAAGGCATAAAACCTTCGAAACAAGCCCCTTGAGTAAATCCACCACGTGTTCGAACAACGAAATCGCCATGTGACTCGCAGAACTCGACGTTCGAGGGATCTCGGAAGCGGTCGTGGCAACCGGATGCTTGTCCAGGGAACGCGAGCAGCGTGATCGATCTGTACGGGCTTTCTTTTTTCGCGAGAAGTTGCGTGAAAGACGACGGTGGTGTCGTAAACGGCCAGGTACTCTGTGTCCTTCGGTACCGTAACAACACATGGTCGAGGGGAAAACTCGGGGCCTCTCTCTCTCTCTAGGCGCAGCACGGGCCCTTCGTAACACAGGGCACGTAAGCTTCCACGACAGCCATGCTCATCCGGTGCTAGCTACCTGGCTGCGGAATAAATTGGATATACATATATATATAAACACGAATGTATACCCCGTGACTTCTCGGGATCGCTTCTCGGAATGACAAATTGACTCTTCGCGATCGACAGGCCCCCGGTGGCTACCTCGCTTTTCAACATCGTTCGGGGGTCTTTCGATAGACTGTGTTGTCTCGCGGTGCCCGATGATTGAATCGTTTTCTGCAGGTAAATTTATCTCTACTATCCTGACTTCCTGAATTGTTTGTAGGTTCAATCGATTCCTTTTTTCTCGGAAGCTTTGAACTTTTTTTGGAATATTGGTCTAGAAGAATTTGCAGGTTTGATGAATTTTGGGATGACTGTCCAATGGAATATAACGTCTTGTGGTACTACAGGTTACCTGTTGGTTCTTCTTCTTCAATTGTTTCCCATCCGCTAATCAGTAGTCCGTCGAAGAAACTACTGTGAACGGAATAACTGTTCCACTTCGTGTTCCTCTGTCCCCAAGAGGTAGATTTAATCGCGAGTCTCCCCGGTCCCATCGCCTATAAGATCTCCCCTGTTTACTGAGAGTCGAGAGGAAGACGACCGACAATACTTATAGGCTCTGCGGCGTTAACAATCGAAGGAGACAACGGGTCGATTAAAATTTCCTCGTGAGCACAGGACGGTATATACACGGGAACGGTCGCGTGTCTCTCCGTCACTCGAGGAATACCATTTAACCGAAGGGATCGGCTAGGCGCAAAATATGCGTCTGCACATCCGTGGTGATTGATAAGGATTCGAGAGACCAGACGCCAGAAAAAGAGGATAGTCTAGTCACGTACGCCAGGCCCAATATATCTACGTTATTTAAAGGTGTAGTCGCGAGACAGAAAAGATACGGGCGCGAGGATGAAGTCGAAGCTGGACGCCCATCGAACAGCGACGACTTTCGATCAGGTCCTTTGCATATTCGTCAACAAGTGCGCGCGTATCGAAACTTTTCTGCGGGCACAATCTGTTGATTCTCTGCACGGATAACGCGCGAACACACCGAAAACCTCGACCGTGAAAATACACGGGGGAATTTGTTGATCCCCGATCCGATCAGATTTGTGGTGTTACCTCCTGTACCGGAAGTCGGGCGGAAAACAAGACTGGCGTGTTTCATGTTCGATTCTCGGGTCTTTCGCGGAATTTATCTTGCTCTGTACGATGCTTCTTCCGTTCCTGGAAGCCTCAATCAACCTACTGAGAGGAAATGAAGTATCCGAATCGGCGAAGGGTCGGTATATACATTCACGTGGTACGGTTAAGAGAACCGTGTGGTACCACTTACATGGATTCGGTAAGTCATAGTAGGTTATTAGTAGACATATTAGGTCTGGGTATACTTCAATGACCAACGGAATATCTGAATACTTGTGTAGATTCGATAGTTTACAAGATATTCGAGGGTAGTTTATATAGTTTACAGGAGTATTCAAGAATAACTTATATGGTTTAGAGGAGACAATGGAACTGGAAATTATTGGTTGGTGTTAGTTAATTTTCTCGAAGAGCCACGATTACACGAATCGAGGGAGATCAAAGGCTTCACCTCGGCCCACGCTGAAAATCAGAAACGACGGGAACGATCGTTGGAGTGTCCGACACGGGAATGGGACGGAGAAACGGTGGTGGAAGGGTAAAAAAAAAATGCGGTCGAAGCCTGACGAGTGCATGAGAATGTTGGCGGATCGTGGGGACCGGCGATGGACGAGAGAAGAGGGTGCACGCTCGAAAGGATCGGTGGAAGGGAAACGTGAACCGGTGGGTCGCGTTAACCGGTCCCACGCTTCGATATATATCGTTCGCCATTTTTTAAAAGATTATCCGCCTCGCTCGATCGGACACGGTGTTGTTCGTCGTCAATTAACGGCTTCACCTGTTCATATTCCCCTTGCTATTTGAGAATATATAAACATTTACGCGTGTTGAATTGCACACTCATTCGTCGTTACACCCACAATCGTGATTCAACGTTTCTTTACGGAATTTATTGTAATTTTAAAAATGTTGACCGTGAAATCGGCGATCACTGGGGGAGGGTAACTCTTTGCAGAATTTTCAATACTCGTGCGGCTTGCCACTTCGTCAGCGACTGCTACTCCCGTTGTTTATAAAATTACCGGGCCAAACTGAGTTATCGGTAACGCAATGGAACACGAGGGGCTCTTGCTCCGTGAGGAAAGGGCATTGCAAATTAAGTTGGTCCTCGGAGTGGAACGGGCAACAGCTTACGGCCAATTCAGTCACCGCCTCCGGCTGACAAAGGGAGCTCAAAGCGACGTTAATTGCGGACCGGGGGCAAAGTAGAGACGGGCATTAAAATCCCGGTTCGGGGAGCATCGATCTTTTCCGCCGTATAATTCTTCCCTAGTTTCTCGTCCTAAGAGACAAAATCGGTTTCTCTTCAGCTTTCGGTTCGAAAATACAATCGACCATGGTGACCAATCGAGGGTTCCATCTACGGGTTTGATTCTTGAGAAATATATATTTCTTTCCTCAATTGTACTCTTCGTTTCTTATGTTTACTCCTACGAAACGACGTATTAACGCCATATAAAGTTTTATTATTAGGGAAAATTGTATCTTAAACAATTTTCAAAATGGCGTCACACGCAAGCCAGTGTCCTCAACAGAAAGTGCAAGTCACCACCGATGTCCGAACACACCAGTTCTCGCAGTTCTATTTGAACAGTTGCTGCGTGTGTATTCGTCGGTTTCATCGCGATATTTTCCAGTTGGACGAAAGAAACGTTTATCATCGAGACGGGAATCGATCCTCATCCGTGTGGACCCGTTCTCTACCGTGTGGCTGGTGCACGCAGCCAGCATTGCGCGAAATGCGTAACCGCAGCTGTGCGTGCGGTCGAGCAAACCCTCTCCCTGTCTTTTCTCTGTCTTTCCTCCACGCCATGCATCGGGCCCTCAGCGGTTCTCTCGATCCTACGATGTGTGTGTGTCTCTCTCCCTGTCTCTCCATCGGCCCGGTTTGCTTACCTACCGGAGACCAGACGCAGATACAGTTCTCACGTCCTCGATCCCCGGAGAGACGACGACGATTTACAGTTTCAAACAAACCCTCCTCCTCCTCTTCTCGCCCCACCTTGTCGCCTTCTTCATCCTCCGTCTTTGGACAGATGCTGCGCCCGAGGGAGGGAATTTGAAGATTTTTGAAATTGCCCCGGCCCATGCACAGCCTGCCGAGGCTTGAGAACCCGAGCCCCGGAGGGCTCGTACAGTTTCTTTGTGACAGAATGTCGAGGCGCAAAGTCTCGCTGAAGACGTGCCACATGGAACGTCGTTGGCCACGGTGACTGGGGAACATACTCTATCGTGTCTTGATACCTAGAGTGGTGTAGCAATGCTGATACTGTAATTAGTAGACAGATAATTTTATCCATTTATCCAGGAATTTATAAGATGTAGACCAAGGCTGGATTAAGACCTTCAGAGTGCCTGAGCACTTAAAAGATTTTGGTACCCCCTATATACATACAGTAGCTGTCAAATAATTCCATCATAGCTTTGTCATAATTTTTATCAGGCCCGTATTTGTTAGACACAGAAGAACAGATTATTTTCATGCAAGCAAATGTTTGGTATCACCAAATCTGAAGAATCAATGTAGCAAATTGGTTCATGATGAATTCTAGCAATGGAAAATTCCTGTGGTAGGGCCCCTCTTCCCTTGATGCCTTAAGCACGTGGTTACTTTGCCTAATCGTTAATCCAGCCATGATATAGACACTTGGATAAGAATTTTTTTATCGAGGACTGAAAGATACTATATTTTATATAGTTTGTGGCACCAGAAAAGGATCGGAAATCAATGTTTCGTATTTAATCATACGGAATAGGGGTCTAAAAATGCTGGTACCCAGCTGAACATCCTTGTTAATACAGCGATCATTGATTGGTAACAAAAGGATGATCGCGATCGATCGTTTATTTTCGGGCAAACGTTGGTCGTTTACCTTGTTCCTTTAATAATCACCGATCTCTCGAATCGGTTATTGTGCGACCGCGAGTGACAGCTGCCACTCGACTAATTCATGCCGTGGGTCGTTCCTCGAACCGAGAATACGACGCATCGATCGTCTATTTTTAGGGGGGATATAAATTCTTGAAACGTCGATTCGCCGAGCACAGAATTTGTCGCCGATTCATGTCTGTCGTCTGAATCGCGGTGTGGTGTCGATCGATCGCGTTCTACTTCGGGTTCTCTCTGTAAAAGTTACATCTCAAAAGTTAATCATTTTGGATTCCTCGAACGATCGATCCTCATCTTCGATAATCATCGGAAATCATGAATTTAAAAGAGACAGACACACACATACATACACGTTCCCTCTGTTGCGGGTCGTAATCGGTGGGTTCTGCTCGGCCTTAAATAGTCGTTGCCAAGGGGCATCGGTCGGAGGCGTTCGATAGAAACGAACCTTTCTCTTCGATGCCTTATTGAGCAGGGATTTAAAGATAGTTTAGCTCGTGAAAAATGCATCCACACGCTATATACACATGTCGCCCCGGCCGGCAATCCGTGCGATCGAGACCGAAAAGTGTCTACCTCTGTCGGTCCCTGGTTTTACCCTTGGTATTCGCGCGCGGGTTCGACCGTTTCCCCATAGGTGGCGTTACGATCGTTGGCCATTATCCACCACGGGTAATGCAGGAACCTTTCACCACGACACCCTGGATCCTTGGAACCGCCGCACGGCGTTACCTTGAATGAGCGACACCGCTCGATTCAGCCCCGATCTAGTACCGAGTGTTTCCATTCATAGAATCGTTCTTTGATAGGCTCTCTCATTCATTTCATGAAATCTGCAGCAACTATAGAGGAATTACAGCGGTTGGTATGTAATTAGATTTGAAATTATTTGTAGATTCAAGGGAGGAGTTGGTTCACTGGGGATGGTCCCAAACTGACCCTTTGAAATACCAATTGTACTTCTGCATCTCTATCGATTTGGTACTGAATCTTGTTCTACAATACTCTTGACCTGGGAGAACTTGAAATCTTCAACCATCGTTGACCCAGGAATGATCCAAACCAAAAATTGGCTTCTGTTTTTTCATACCAAAGTATCATAGGATAAAGATCAACCGTCAAACTCTTCGAAATCATTTGGAAACTCCAACCCAACGATCCTCTAATCCCAGGAAAGCGAAGCTAGGCGCACCTGAGAGGTAACAGATCGGACATAGTCAGCCCGATAAGGGGCAGATAGGAGGACGAGGGGGCTAAAGGGGGGAGGGTGGGGATGAAGAGAAACAGGTAGCAACAGGTTGTGACGTCATCAGGCGCCACGCGACTCAGCTTCATTCACGAGAGGCGGGCGAGGAGAGAGAGAGAGATGGTGAGATCGAGGGATCGAGCAACAAGCCGCGCGGAGGGTGGACCAGGAACTAATAACGCCGCCGCCGTCGCGGTGTGCCTTCTCGTTCGTGTTTTCTCACGTGATTCGACAAGCCGGTTTATCTGCCGGACGGCCACGAAACGACCCGGCCCGGCAATTAGTAGCCCGTAACGGTTTAATTCGCCTCGAATCCCCCCCAAGCCGAGCGCCTCTCGATTCTCCTGATCTCGAGATCGATACCGCGGCGTGCATTAACCGCGCTCGCCGCCGCGTTATTACGGATGTCGTTAAAATGAGAGTCGTTCCCTCAGAACGAGGCTTGCTCGAATTAAACCGTTTTTAATTCGGCGACCAGACTCTCCCTCCCCGCACAGTTTTCGTCCCGAACCGTCGACCGGAACCACGATTGTACGTCATTCTTGGACTTTATCTCGCGGGGCTTCTTTCGACGTTCTCCATGTATTTCTCCACGTATCTTCGAGTTTCTTCTGGTGCAGATTTTAACACTGGTAGGTTCAGTGTATCGAGGGATATATGGGATACTGATCGAGATCGAGACGACAGTTTTTATGACCGGTCTGTGAAGATTTGATTGGGTAAAGTCATTCTTGGATCCTAGACAAGGGTTTTCTTAATTGAATATTTCGTGGTAATGAGATGGTGTTCACTTGTCGTGAGATTTTCATATCAGAGTGTTATGCAGTA
Source organism: Dufourea novaeangliae (assembly GCF_001272555.1). Lineage (NCBI taxonomy): Eukaryota > Metazoa > Arthropoda > Insecta > Hymenoptera > Halictidae > Dufourea > Dufourea novaeangliae. Next base: position 351,198 of record NW_015373940.1, on the reverse strand, counting down.
GGAAGTGTTTGTCCTTGCGTTATCCGCTGTGGAAATTGTAGATTTTTTTTACCGTGATTTTATGGGAGTCACGTCTATTCATCGCTAGGAGTGTAGTTTCTTGATAATTTCGACGTAATCTTGAGTTTCTTCGAAGATCCTGGATAACGGCGTACTGTAGCCGAGTTAAATTACCCCGTATATATCCCACTGTGTGTGGAACTTCTCGTTTATAATTTCGTGGCGCAATTAGATAAAACCTGCTCTCCCGTTTCTTGTGTTAAAGGCATCGTCGTTTACTACAAGATTACACAGACGACGAGTAACGATTCTACTACCGTCTCTGGATCTTTATTAGCGGCAATCCAAACGATCCAATTCTACGAACCGGTAGAAATTTCGAAAACCCGTTGGAAGTATCGATCGATAAGACCGTGTATCACGGAACATAAAAGTACACTCGACTACCTTCAAGATCTTCCGACCGATTATATCGGCTCCCCGGTGTGTACTCGTATTGTACCGATACACGCGTTATCGTGCCGGTTATTTCCAGTTTGGTATCGCTCGATTTCGGCGATGTTAAGGCGAAATGCGGGAAATTAAGATTTAAATTAAACCGTAACATCTTTCGTTTCCGATACTGGCCATTATCAGGGAATATCAGACGGGATAGATCTCGTTCGAAGGCTACCAGAACTTGTGGATAGTAAATACATTACATTGTGTGTTTTTCTCATTGAAGAGGAAGTCCTACTATATTTATTCGTACTTCGAACTCTTACGATTACTACAACAGTATCAACTGCTACATCTTCTACCCATTATATCCCATTAATAAATAAATAAATATTGCAAAATGTTCTGTCCGACAGTGAAATTTTAAGGATTCCAAGATCCCAAAGGCTTTCATGTCAGTGCTCCAAATACCCCCCAGGGCAGAAGTGTTCCCGCGAGCACACACGCACAATATCTTTCCGTGTCCACCAAGAAAATCGCTGGAAATTGCCTCGAATTTCCTCGGTCGTCGAGAGAGGATGTCCTATCCTTTCGAGGTCCGGGGATGACCCCGAGTTCCTTAGCCCCGGCTACAGGAGCCGTTTAGTTTATCCCTACCCCGGTACACTTCCCCTGGGCACTCGCGTTTGCCCGTAGAAAGAGAAGCACGCCGCCGCGGCGAGCGAAGGGGAACCGGGAGAGTACTCTCCCCCACCACGTGGCGAGTAGCCACGCGAGTTCATTCATGAGATCGTGGGAACGTGGCTCACGGTGGGTCCGTTTTACCCCATCCTCCGGCTCCTTCGGCTTCTCCTTCCCCATCGGTGCACCTCGCTGCTGCTGCTGCTGGCTGCTGCTTTCTCTTCGCCGTCCTCTCCAGTCTCTTTCTCTCTCACTTCTATTCGCGTTGCGTTTAATTCTCTCCGTCTTCCTCTATCCAGTCTCTTGGCTCTTTGATACGTTCGTCTCCTTGGTAGCCTCGTTTTTGTCTTTGCATCTCTACCCCCGTCTGCGGTTCCACCTTTTGCTGGTCGCCGCGATATTTCGTCGCCAAAGACTTGATTTTCGTTTATCGCGCTCGCCCCTCTCCTGGGGGCCCCTACGTCGCTCTCTTTGATGCTTTTCTTCCTGTGGTTTTTCTTTTGCTTTCGATGATCGCGCATTGAAACGCGGGAACACAAGAGGACAGAGATATGGCAGCGGGGCCTGTTCTACGCGACGAACGTGTGTATATTCACTGGTCATCCTCGTGGTATCGAGCCGAGATAAGCAGCGTGGATTAATTTACAGTTCCTCTGGAAACACCTGAGAAACGGTACCTTCTCTCCCCGCGGTCCACGATGTATCCTCTTCCCGTATTTCTTTTTTGTTTTGTTTCCTCTCGGTCTGCCTCATCATCTCCTATTAGAGCCTGTTCCCTCTTCCGCTGGGGATCCTTTTGGTTCCTCTTTATTGCTCTGTTTCTCGCCGGATAAACATCTAGCCCCCACCCGATCCCTTTCCCTCGAGTTCTCGCTTCGCTTTTACCTGCCCCTTCCACGCGTCGTGTTCAGGAAACCCCGAAGTACCACACGAAGGAGGAGATGTTAGCGTGGTCGTGGACTCGACCGGAAGCTAGAATACTGAGAAGAACCGCGATAGATACACGGACTGCAAAGGATGTTGATCGTCACTCAGGATGATACGAACTGTCCAACATCCTTTTTTTGCGTTCGATCGTTTCACGATGTCGCGTCACGTAAGCTCTCGTCAGAGCATCATCTTATCTTCTGACGATTTTTTTTCGATTCCTCTCGCTGAGAGATACCGATCTCATTATACGAGGGATTTCCTCTGGTGTTACGAAATCGAAGAAGGGGAAAGGTTAACGCGCTAACGCGATTGACGCACGACGGGGAATGAAATGGTGAAAGAAAGGCTCGATCGGAGGCTGGGATGTTTCGTAATCCGATTGCGAGCGAGCCTTGACGCTTCCTGCGGTCTACCCCCCTTGATTGCGGGTTGCACTTGCGCGCAGACATCGAACTGATTCCAGCCGAACGGATTCTGGAATTTCTCTGATACAACTTGACTGGACCATGGCACACTTAGGTCATCTAGTCTCAAGAGTCTCTATTCTGGAGCTTTACTAACGCGTTGGGGTCTAGATTTTTCAGGGAGAATTTCATCCATTTATTTATACAGAAGAAACCTTGTGATCTGTAACAAGGAATTCTTAACTTCTTTTTAAAAGTGAGCTCCACTCTCCAGGTCATTATTCACAGTCCTCGTAGATGAAAAATCCAGACCTCAAATCCTCCATCTATTCAAGCTGTAGGTATACTCTCGGTGTTGTAACTTCCACGAGGTAGATTCCACCAGGTGCGTCGGTCTACGCTAGGGATGGGCGAGATAGTATCGACATTTCGAACGTTAAATACTTTTGAATTCAAATATCGATATTTTATTCCCGATGTATATGTGTATCGATACCAAATATCGATATAATTCAAATGCATCGCCATCACTAGATCCACGAGCCTCGTCGAGATCCACTTGAAGGCGTTCTGTTTCCCCTCGCAAGAGAGAGAATAAATTAGAGAAATGGCGGACGGTTAGCATACGCATTCGTTGTTACGCGATAACAAACCCCGCGTGGTTCGACGTTAACTGGTCCGTTTATAGGTCCTTCGTAATACACAGCCCCGTGGCCGATCCGTATCTTGTCCAGGACCCGGACCAGGTGCGTTGTTGCGTTACCATGCGGCGCGCAACTTCGCCAGGTTACGGCATTGTGTCGAAGAAAAATGATTTAGCATTTTCATGAAATGATTAATGCAAGTAGAAAACGATCTCAACTGGAGATTCGGCCCATCCCGATCGACGAGAGATATCGATATTCGAGAATGAGAGCCTCTCGAACCCAAGCTCTGACCAAAGACAGAAAGAGAGAGAAACGAATCTTGGGAAGGGGGATAATCGTGGTCTCTCGTTCCGGATCGGGATCGTGAACCGCGAAAGTGAATTATTGATAATGGAGGGTATCTCTCGGTGGGGGACGGAATTCGGTGTCCGTGGCGATCGCTCGTTATTTTATGAACCGTGGAAATATGCAAATTATTGATAACCTGGTGCGTACCGTCCGATACAAAATCTGGTTGGATCCTCTTTCTGGGATATATCGATATCAAACGAACCGAATAAGATACTGGAGGTGAATCTTTACTATAAAAACAGGAAGTCCAACGATCGTGAAGGATCTAGAGATGTAGATCCAATAGTAATTATTTAATTCGAGTAGAGAACGACTTGTTTCTGCTGATCGTTACTGGAAGTAGCTCAGGTGCAAGGTCGTTGACACGAGACGGATAACTGGCTCGTTTCACCAAGGTGAAGTGACAAATGAGAACTTTCGTGGTCTACTGTACCCGACGACCTCTACATGGTCGGCAGCCGGCGGAGACATAATTGCGGCTCCGTCATCGTGCTGCCGGGCCTCGGGGTACCCCTCTCATCCTCCCTTGTATACCTTTCTCGACGGCTATACAACCAGGAGAACTCCCTTTTCTCCTGGTCCTAGAGTGCTTCCTTAATCAATCGAAAGAGAGATACACGCCTGGAATACGAGTCTAAGGGAGAAATCAATGGAAATCGATTTGCAATTAAATACATCTAAGTGTGCCTCGTCTCCGGAGGCTCTGCCTATTAGCGATCGATGTTAATAAACGGATAAAAAAAAAAAAAAAAAAAAAAAAAAAATAGGATCTCTGCTCGGAAGAAAAATGCGCAACAAAGTCGATAGATCGTTTAAAAACTACACCTGAAGGAGGACGGAGAGGAGAGCACACGTCCGTTCGCGCGCGGAACCGACCCGACAAAGCGGTCCCCCCGGTCTCGCATCTCTGGACTTTTTCTCAATTAACAAATCGAACGTATTAAAGTAACCATCGAAAGGGGGAAGGGAGCCAGGAGAAGACGGAAAAAGGAGAGAACGAAAGATGTACTCTCGTGAAGAGCAAAAAGGTCGAACGAGAGAGGATCGAGGAGAGTAAGAACACGGTGGAGAGGATGGAACGGCAACGAAGAGAGAAACGGACAAAACGAAAGAAACGGACGAGTGAGTAAGAAGGGAATGGTGTAGTGGTGAAGGGACAGACGCGAGGAGGGTAAGACTGCTCCGTACGTATCATACGCGCCATTACTCGTAGAAGATACGGCTCGCCGCGCGTTTTACGAGCGAACGTTTATTCACCATTTCGAGCCTCTTAACGTTTGCCGCGGAATATCAGACTTTAATACAGTCGGTAGGACTGTAGCCTAGCCTCTTCTTCGAGCGACTAAGAGCTACCTGTATGTGTGTGTCTCGATCTTGTATCATTTTGAAACACTTGGTCCAGGATCGAATAGATCTTCTTCTGGAGGATAGTTAGTCGGAAGGACATCGATGCTCCCTTAACTTGTCCCGATAGTTACTAAATTTCCGTCCTTTCTTACGAAACACACGAGATATCGTCCCGTACTTGGGACATTTTTAGTATGCTGGGACTCTTAATAAGGGATTCGACCAGTATATCAGGCCTAAAAAGGGCTGAAATTAGAGACACCTGCTGGCTAAGTATTTCCTTATGATCTCTGATACCTGCTGTCTAGACATTCGATTAACCTTAGGTGCCTCTGTATCCAAGGGTATATTTTCTATTTTTCTTTGCTGGTGAGCTGATTTCCATTTGAAAAGGACTCGCTGGGATGGAACGCGAGATGAAAGGTGGTAGTCTACCTACTAGTCATCGTTGTGCAGGAGAATTGGACAGGGGATGGGAGAATTTTCATGGTTTTTTCGGTCAGGATCACACACTGAACAAGGGGAAAATTTACATCGGAACGGCCTCGGTTAGGGCCACGCCGCCCTTCTGGAAACATATAAAGAGGCGCGCTTCGCCAACGACCGGGCGTGGACGATTAGGGGTGCCCCATTAAATATATACGCCGTTGCAACAGGTACACCGACCTGCTGCACGCCGACAGCGACCGGCCGGCCGATGTTATTGCTCTCTCTCTCTTTCTCTCTCTCTTGGGAAGTCGGTAGCTGGGGTAATTGATTATCTTGCGCCCTTTATACGTTACGAGCCTGTGCTGCCCTATCCTCTTAAATTCATCCTTCCCCGATCTAAGCCGCGCGTCGGCCTCGTTGCGCCGTTCTCTATATACCCGCAAATTATATGGCGGAATCGGTACTACTTTTTTCTTCTGTTTTCATCCCGAAGAGACTGGAAAAAGTTGAAGGTAGAATTTCTATAGTCGAGAGTCTTTTCTGGATCACCAATCTCTTTGGCTACTCAGGGAAATTCAACGGTTTGATGGAGTCCTTCCGAATCCATGATTATGATTATATGAATGACTGAAAATATGATTTTTTTATCCGCTATTTTGGACTAGAATGGTGCTCTCAGGGTTGAATCGTATAGCTCGAGATCTTACTATCACTGGGCGCTAGATATAAAGTCACCCACATGTAGTATCACTAGGTGATAGATATAAGGTCATCTAGATATTAGCATCACCTGGTAATAGATATGTCATCTAGATATTAGTATCACTCGGTGACACTGAAAGGATCTTAGTCACTAAATACCAGATCAAGGAAGGTTCGCAATCGACGTTGACCCGAAGATCCGCGGGGAACGTGTCGAGCGAATCGACGTCCGCGAGCTCCCGTTCCGCCGAAGGACGACGCATCATCTCCGGCAAAATGGTAATTCCAGGGTAGCTCGGGTAACGCTCCTTTCTGGCTCGGCCACGTAAGGACGGGGGCACGCGAGGAGAACGGGCGAGTTCCACGCATATACGTAGGTACGCGGTCCGGCTATAAGTCGACGGTGTGTAAGAGGGGGTAGGAGGATGAAAGAGTGCAGGAAAGGAAAGGGTATCATCCTGTGCGCGAGCGAGTGAGCGCCTTGAGAGGAGAGCAGCGAGGCTAGTTTTTCTCTCTATCGCGGAGGATGAATGAACCCCGCAATTTGTTGGGAGCGAGGACCGAGCAATGCTGCTATCCGGAGCCCCCATTATCTCTATAATCTCTCGCGAGAGACCAGAAGCTGCGCGCTCCAATAGAAGGCTCGACCGGCAACAACTTAACCATAATATACCGGCACCGTATCCCATAAGGCAGATACACACACCGTATAAAACCTCGCCTTGACTCTCTCTCTCTCTCTTTCTCCGGAGCCGCGGCTCGGAAGTGCGCGCGTCCACTTCTCTCTCTTTCTCTTGCCCTACCTGCCGCGCGCCGTATTCCCCATCTCCCCACCTCCCTTCTTTCTTCTCGTCTTTCTCATTCTTCCCTTCTTTCTCGCGCAACGACGATCGTCGGGGAAGAAACCGAGTCGACCGGATCCGACTCGATCGGCTCGTAGAAATTAATCCTGACTGGCCAATGATTTCAGTTTGGTCCCCACTTGTGCCGGAGATTCACTTCTTGCCTGCCAGAGATATGTTCTCCTCATCGACGAATTCGTTTTATCTATCGCGGTTGACTGGAGAGGTCATTGCTAATTGATACTGTAATTAGGGAACGGGAGAGCCGAGATCAGACGATTGTAAATGTATCGCGTGAATCTGTTGTGTACAGGGCGATTTCTTACATCTGCGATTAATAATTCAATGTGCTACAGATGCACCATTCACGCCAGATTCACGCCAGCGGTCGAGAATACCGTGACCGCTAGTGTGAATCTGTCTTAATGCATCAAGCATCATTGTGTAAAAAAGATTATTTTATTACGCGGTATCCAAATTAATCAGCCCCCACCCCTATTAGGCCAGCATGTATTATACTCGTTTGGATACAAATGGCGCTTAACGTGTTAATTACGTCGATTCCCTTTGTTCAGGAATCGAATCTCTATACGTTTATCCATTTAAGGATCTGGCACCGTTCAGAAAACAACATCGTTTAAAAATCTACATTTGAATTCAGTTACAAGGAGGAATATACCTACTGGGTGTGTACTTTTAGAGAGGATCGCGATCAGTTTAAGAGGAACGTGTCTATCGAACGAAAAGAGAATCGATCGCGCCTGTGGTACGTGTAAATACCTCATCGCTGACTCGAATTGGATCGGATCGAGGCTTTCCCGTCACGATCTCGTTCCCTCGGACATATAGGATATCGCGCAAGCTCGGAACGCTAATAACCGGCCGTTATTACGGGAAAATTCTTTACCACGTAGTATCTCATTCACGATATCGTTCTCTCCAGTTTGTGGATAATAATATATATGTACATATATATATATACACTATTCGGTAGGAGACGTGACCGACAGGAGTCGAGAGCTAGCTATGATTCACGTATATATGTACCACGGGACTCGATAATTTCCATATTACCTGCTATGACTAACGCCGTGATTAGAGTCGAATTTTTTCACATCCGCGAACAAACCAGTTTCCTTCGTTCGCGAGCGATAGGTAGCTACTCTCCGAGGCGGCTTGTATATCTGCAAAGACTCGTTGGATTATTCCTTTGGAATTTACGCAGCGTTTCCCAATAACGATCTCTCTCCCCTCTCGCGACCGCGACTGTAATTACGTATTAATTTTTAGCTGCTCATGAAACGAGCCGGCTCCTTTATTTCGAGCGTGCGTTTACTAGCGATGGCCACAATACACTCTCGAGATATTTCCCGAACATCCACTTGGAGATTGGAATATTGTGGACTACAGAGAAGTTTTGAAGATCAGAATTCTGTGGACGGCAAAACAATTATTTCTGTGGACCACAGAGCAGTTACGAAGATCAAAATTCTGTGAAATACAGAGAAGTTACTAGTTCCGTAACTTCTCATAAATGAATTTCTCGAGTTTTTCATGATTCTTCGGGTAATCTTCAAACGATCATCTAGTACCTGATCGTACGAATTGCTCGAGAATACGCAGCGTGGAGGATCGAAAGGCCCATCGCTACCGGCGCGTCGTTCCTCCGCACTGCTGCTGGCCCCCTCGACACAGAAAATTACACGCCGTGGATAATTTCGCCCGGTCAGATATATAGGGGTGATCACGATAATTACTTGACCGTTCTTTCTGCCGCGATTTTTCGAGTCGAACCTTATGGCAGAACGAGGATAAGGAGGAGGCGGTAGCCTGTTATTTTTTTTTTCACGCTGGGCCGGCAGCCTCTCGTGCATGCTCCTCGGAATTGTTGTTCACGTCGTGGGATCCTTGGAAAAAACGGTATTCGGCACGGTTTCTCGCTTTCCGTTTTCGATTCCTCGAAACGATCCTCTCCCGACAGTCTGATTTAATTCATCGAACGGGAACCAGAATATACCTTTCAAAGTTTTCTTTTCTGTTCAGTGCCCCCTTCGATTAAACTATCTCTATTATCAAAATTTTCAAGTGTGGTTGAGTGTGTAATCTTTGGATCTTAAAAAGTTAGATTGAAAATAAAGAAAATAAAATACCGCCCACTTTGGAAACCTATGAGTTATACAATGCAGCTTATCGTCCCAAACGAGTTATATTCGCGATTCATAAGGCTTGTTAGAAGGTATACAATAAGATTGGAAGGTCTTGGATAGGATCCTCCTTTACCGCGAAGAGCTAAGAGCTCGTCAAGCCCGTTCTCATCGTGTCGCGGCGTTCTTTTCCCGTGCAACGGGGGAAAATTGGTATGCGGCGCGTCGAGTTTCCAATATCATGAACGCGTAGGCATCGGACAGGGTCGGTGGAACATGGATCGGCGGCGTCGAAGAAGGAAGAGGAATCGATGGGACGACGAGCCATTCGGAGTCGTTGACGTGTTCCCGTCGATCGCGGCTCGATAACGTGGCCACTATTCGATTTGCATAAATTAATGCCCTTGCTTGTCAGCGAGTAACCGTGTTCCGTGGATGGTTGGCAAGATAGAATGTATCTTCGTTCATGAAAAAAACAAAACGAAGTAGAGAGTTTGGAAACAAAAAAATATTACGCGATAAACTGTTTGACCAGTATCGCGTAATCCGACTTGTCCGATTATCTCTCTGTTTCTACGAATCGTAAGGTATCGATGTGACATTCGAAACTGTGTTAATCGAACGATTCGTCAGAGTCAAGTTTACCGTCGAATAACAAGAATTCATCGAACGACTGGTTTCCACCGTGGTCAACGACCACATCTCGCGCGTGTTTACAAGGATTAACATTATACGATGATTAAATACCAAATCGTGGTTTCCTTCTGCGGTCTGCGCGATATCAGTAGGGCACAGACCGTTGAGATAAGAACCACCGCGGTCCTGGATCACAGGAAATCGTCGTGATTTCTGGATCTCGCCTGGTAAAACCGCATCCGCTTGCCAGTACGCCCGAGCTATAGCTGAGCAAGCGCCGATGAATCTCGCCTCTCGAACAGGATGATGATGAATTTGCTAGCTTGTTTCCGTTCGGATCGTTACAAGACACTCACGTCCGCGCGATTATGCGATTCATCTCTCTGCCTCGAACCAGGGAGAGACTGTTCGTGTTCGGTTTTCTCGGAAAAGTTCGTTAAACCCCGTTGCTCGATCCCGTATCCACCTGAGTTCGCGTCCCTCTGCCAGGTCGCGGTCTTCGGGCTGTGATTTTTTGACGTATCCCAGGGAAGACCACGAGGTTTTTGCGATAATTTGTAAGCAGCCTCTCGTTTCTCCGCTAATGGACGCTCGTCTTGCGTCGTTGCTCTTTAAATCGGTGTCCCCCTCCCCTTTTTTTCTGTCGTGAAGGGGTTAATTTGTCTCCGTTGATGACGAGTCACGAGTAGGTATATACGTGTCGTTTCGTTCGGTGGTATAACCGATTAGAGGGTGATTCTAGGTGAAAAAATAGGTGGAAAATATAGAATAACATTTTTTCCATTCGAGGGACAATAGGACTTGGTTAACGCGTCTGTTCATTGCATTCCGTTTCTACTTGCGACCATGACGAGTATATTCATTTTCAAAGACGATTTTCTCGAGAACAGAGTCTCAAATGAAACAATTTTATCGTATATTTTCGACTTACTTTTTCACGCTGTATACGTCACCTTGTCTACAAAACCTCTGGTTCAATACTCAAGAAACAAGAAATAATTACTGCTCTTCTATCTATGGAATCTTTGATAGAATGCAACAGCCATCTGTTGGATCCCAGTGTGGAATCTTTGTACAGAAACCCTACAAGCTCGAAATAAAGATACTGTTGGATATCAGTACAGTGATATAGAACTGAAAAGAAAAACGATCACGATTATCTTCGACACCAGTTTAATTCTTGCACAAATCCACGAATCTGGCAGAGCAAACGATCCAGTCCAGCGACGAACAGAGGACCATTCGTTATCCGGGAGACGTGTTCCGGTAAAGGGGGCCAATAAAGTAGATCATGAAGAAACTCGAGTAGTGAAGACACCGGATCAAAGGAGTGTCTGGGACGATAAATTTCGTCGTTAGGGACCGGGGGGTTACGCGTCGAGGGGGAGAGATCACTCGGCGATCGTTACACGGTTCTTATGTAAGAGGGGTAGGCTGTATTCGAGTGGAGATCAGCCGGACAGCTGATGCGTAGGAGTGGCCGAGTAAACCAGTTGACAGCCGTGGCTGAGGCACCCATCCGTCCGCTTCTCTTTCTCTGTCTTTCTCGTCGCGTTCTTTCCCCTCCTGCAGCCAGGTTTTGCCCGTTCTCGCCACACGACCGGCACGCACCAGTTAGCCTCAGGTCGTTCTTGTAACCACTCTGGACCAGTCGTTCCTCCCCTTTTTGTTCCTTTATCTTTTTTTTCATTCTCTCTTTCTTTCTCACTGTCCGCCTCGTTCTCTCTCCTTCTCCCATCCGTATCATCGGTCAGGGCTATCGTCCTTCGCCAGCTGGCCGACTCGTCCTTTCCTTTCCCTTGCCGCGGATGCTTCAATGACCACCGTGTACCACACGGCCTCTTTAGACCAACTAGATCTACTTCTTCGTTGCCACGCGTCTTGCATCCCGAGGATTTCAGAAACGTTAGTTTCGGACTTTTTCAGGCTAATTACTTTTGTCTGATTGTCTTTCGCGACCGCAGGGAAAGTGAGACCATATCGGGTGGTCCTCTTCCGTTTCTCCGTCGAGTCGACGAATAAACTCGGTGGGAACAGTGTCTGTCCGGAATTCGTCGTGGGGTCGCTTGACCTTTAGATTTGCGGTGTCTGGGCGTATTTTCACCGACGATTTAACGTACACAGTTGTTTGTATTGTTACTGTATATTGTTCTGAAAATAAGTTGGTATTAGCGTTTTGTAAGAAGCCCATTATAATTTCGAGAAATTCGTTCCAGGGCACGTTTAAAGAACAGATAAGTAGGGGTCTATTCTGACATTAGGTACCGCCGTCTATTCAGTCATCGAAAAAACGTCCGCCTTCCTAGAGTCAATGGAGCATTTAAATGAGTAGGTCTTAATACACAGGTAGCTCACAAAAATCTTGACAGTAACTATACTTAATAATCGGTATTATCGACCTTATATGGACCATATGTCTATCTGCACCCAGGTAGCATCGTCTATTCGATCATCGAAAACGTTCACCCTTCCAAAGGTTCATCTAGTATTTAAAATTGTAGGTCTCAAGTACACAGGTAATGAACTGAAATCTTGACAGTAATGATAACTAATAATCGGTGTATCATTGACCTTACACGGTCCGTATGTGCCGACTGCATGCAACAATTCACCTCGAACCCTCTGCGTACCTGTTTAGCAGAGGTACGCGCGAGTAGACTGTACCCCGCGAGTCATTTCGAAAAGGAAGAAACAAGAATCGCTGGAACGCGCGAAGGACAGAGAGAGATCTACACTTTCATCTGGCCGGGACGGGAGAGCAACACCGGCGCGAGACAACCTTTTACTTCCGAGGGGAATAATAATCATTCACCGCGTTAAAGACTCTAGTAGGACGTTGTATACCCCGAGGCTCGTCGCGAAATGGTAAAAAGCCTCTCTCCCCTTCTCGTACTCGAATGCGAGTGAGCCTGAAAACGGTTCGCCATTAATTTCGAGCGAGTAGGGGCCGATGTAACGTCGCGGCGGCAATTTGTGCGGGGCTGTGCTCCCAGTAGCCGGAAATAAATCGTGTCCACGAAGAGAGAAGACCAAGACGACGACGAACAACCGGTGAGACGTCCGGTTGTTGTGTCATTGTGGCGCCCGTGAGATCGGTTTCGATCAGGGCTCGATCTAGCTCCTCCAATTATTTTAGAATAGAATTTTTCCCAGTGAAGGACATTGTTTTGCAGGTATTTGTTGAATAACGAAACTTTGTTTTATAAGAAATTTAATATTCATAAAAAAAACATGCACTGCCTGTTTTTTTACCGCTTTTTCAGAGTTCCATTTTTATTTTAATGATTTTAATTTTCTCTTTCCGCCAAATTTGCCACTCTGGGCACACAGTTGCCTTGCTTGCGCCCCCCTAGATCGGACCCTGGTCCCGATCCTCCTCGACGAACAGGGCCCACGAGAAGAGGAGGGGAGTGGAGGGGGAGGGAATGGAACGGGCGTTGATTAGCGCGGAACGGCGAACAACGTTAAACAAACAAAAGGACGAAATAAATAATTGATTCCGCCGGGAGGCGTCGCAACGAGCACAGAGGAAGCCGAACTGGTTTTCTGCCCGAAGAAGTATAAGGTCGTCCCTGCTGCTGCTTGGTGTGTGCGCGATCGAGAGAAGGAAGGAGAAAGAGAGGCGCTTGCTCGCGCGTTGCTTTTCAAGCCGACGAGCCGCGCGCCGCTCGGGGTATGTGTGTACACCTTGTACGCGAACTTGAAACGGGTTTTTCGCGTGCGATTTGTTGCGATAACGGCGGGATGCAAATGATTGTGCTTAAGGTGTTGTGCACCGCTTTGGCGAACTCTCTTCGAGGGCGTCGATACGCGCAACATACCCGAACGACGACCACGAGCATTTTACGAATCATTATCGGCCGCGTTAGATCTTCAAGCACTTTCAATTTATTCGTTGTGCCGCGTGTAACGCTTTGTTGCCTGTCCCGTACGGTGCGAGTCCGCCGTATGTTTTCCCGCCTGTTTCGACGGCGTCGAGTTATTGGCCCGGTGGAATACATATTCTGAAAGGGGTGTCTTGTCGCGCGGACAGAATCAGGCACACCGAGACTGTCGGTATCTCTAATTGGCATTAAATGGAGGGATCGTTTGTCATACGGTAAATCATCGATGAGTGTTCGAAGGCTTCCTCGGTACTGACAAGGAGTACACCACAGGTGCAAGGCTGACTTTTTAATGAGGATTAGCACAGTGATAGAGCTTGGAATTTTGAAACCGTTGATATTTGTTTCAGCCACATATGGCTATTCAGTTTATGAAATATTTAATTAATGTTCAAAGCTTTCGAATAATCATCGATGTATACGGTAGGAGATCTGGTTTAATTCGTGGCGGTCTCCTTCGAACGAAAGGAATGAACACAGAAGCAGTCGAAAAGGAACCAGAAAACGATCCTATTAACTTGTTCGAACGATGAAAACCTCGACAAAACTATGCACGATAGAAAGGAACAGCAAGGATCGAACAGTCTTCCGTGTATCCTGGCGAAGGTAGACACCAGTCCCAGGTCTTTAAATCAACACCGACGTGTTCACGGCGCCTAGCCAGGGGACACGTTCTCTAGGTGTTCCCCAGGTGCGCGTCGAATCTCGGGCGGTGCATACACAGACGCGGAAACCGTGTACACCTTGGATATGCCCCTATTTGTATGCAGAGTACACGGAAATAATACCAGAGATAGTGGCGTCCGCGGGTATTGCGATCTCGATCTCCAGAAGCGGTCTTGGCATCCGGGGCTTATGGTAGGACAAGGAAGATCCCCCGTGAACGGAAAAGGGACGGAGGAGAAACAGATAGAAAGAGAGAAAGGTGTACAAGCGCAAAAAGTGGCGAAGAGGGAGCACTGGAGGAAAAAGGAGCAGAGGAAAAAGGGTGAAACTGGAGGGATGGGAGGGATGGAAATGAAAGAAAAGGAGAGAGGATGGGTTGCAAGGAGAGGACCGTGGTGGGGAGAGCCACGCGATCGAGATTTATTTATAAGTCGTCGAGCTTAGGCTCACTCGCGGGGCATCCCTTCTTGCCTTTCCCCCCGCGGGGTACCTCTTCCTACTGGTTCTTTCTTCCTCTACTCGGCCTCCTCGGCGCCTGTGCATCTGCTGCTGGACCACCTTCTCTCCTCGGGCTGGTTCCTCTCGACGACCAGGCTCCGTGTCGCTCGCGCCTATCTCCGGTTCTCGCTAATTCTAATTCTCGACCTGGTTGTCCTTTCATCCTCCTCTGTTGCTTTCTCGACTTTTTTAATCAAATTTTTTGGTATATTTGTGATAGGGCTCTGTAAGATTTTTTTCCAATTATCATTAGAACTGCCCAAGCAGTCGAAATAATGAATTCATAAACCTTTGTCGTTAACGAAGTTCGTTGATTTCTCAATTTGTATGTTGTCAAGAAGCTTTACCAACGCGATAAAAATAGAAGCACATTTATCTTTGACAGTTCTGGTGTTAAATTACACGCACAGACATTGCATTTCTGAACAGGAACATTTAACATTTTATAAATATAATTCCTAGTACAGTAATAAGTAAAGTGATGAGTATTCTAAGTGAACCCGTGAATACTTACATTGTTAGTAACAACGACCTTAATAATTGTATCTTATCTTGGATACCGTCTCAAAGGTAAAAACTGCGGCATCCAACGATATTCCCTTAAGAAACTTGCGTTCGAATTAATTTCTGATCAATTGTTCGGAAATGTGGTATACTAACTTAATTCGTTATAGTTACTCGTATAAGAAATGAAAGTTTTCGACGAACAAACATTTTTTAGGTGTTGTCAAAAACCTAATTCTAACTACAATCCCGAACACCAAAGTTGGAGTAGTCCAAATTCCAGAGTAGTCATTAGAACAACGAAGACAACACATTGTGTCTTACGTCGTTTATCCGTTTGTTCTGTTCCGCGAGCAAAGGGGGAGGTCAGGTTACCCAGAGGGTTAATTAATTCTTGTCGCGCGCGTCTCTCTCTCGGCAACCGTCGGAGTAAGATTTCCGTCGCTGACCCTGTATTCCATCCCAGCTCTTTATTAATACTTCACAGAACTTCATAGACCGGCCCCGTAAGCGTATGAATGACAATTATAAATAGATGCGTGCCAGATGCTTCTTTCCCTCCCCCTCCTCACACCCCCCTCCCCCCTTTGGTCCGTCAAATATCCTCGGTCCATCGGTGGTCGCGCTCGATTATTTCGTTCGCGCGCGCAATGCCAGATGTCAATTTGGCAAGCGGACGCGCTGTGCCAACAGGGAGGAGGAGACGACCCGGTGACCGTTGCCAGGGCTTCGGAAAATTTTATTGGAACTTGCGCAAGCATTTTCAGGCACAAAGTGTTCGTGATTTATATTAAGCTGGTCTATTCACGATAAAAACGGTTGTTTGAAAATTTTTTGGTTAAATTAAAAAATTTCACTCTTATGTATGGGATCACAGTACTCTTATGTATTCTACATATTTAATTCGACAGAAACAATTACCAACTTGAATTAGTTATCGGAAGCTAGTCGTATTAGATCAAAATTCGTGGAAACTCGAAATGACCCCAGTCGCCCGAGGATTAAAAAAACCAAGAGTTACCAGGTAATGAAATATCTCTGGTGTATACACTTTCGAGGAAGACTGAGGGGGCACGCGCACCTGCGCCGTACAATCATAAACCACAAAAACGGAACACGCTGCGTTCGAGATCTCGTTAATTTTATGACGAACAACGGTTTCTTGGGTTATGCTTCTTCTCTCTCTCGATGAGATCTCGTTAATTTTATGACGAACAACGGTTTCTTGGGTTATGCTTCTTCTCTCTCTCTCTCTCGAGAGAGAGAAAAAAAATCGTAAAAACGAGTCTGAAAAAGCGTGTAAGAATCGAACGGTTCTGCGTATTCGATCGATCAGAAAACCATCTTTATATCCAGTATATTAGGTCATCATGAACCGATCCACGTTTTTTTCCTCTGAACCATTAAATAATCGCGACAACGATCACGAACGATCGTAATATTCAATGTTGGAAGATCGAGTCCACCGTAGAGAAGAAATAGTAATGCACGAGTAGCTTGAATACACTAAGGTTATACCCGTGTTATTTACAAACTCGTTCGATTCACTCTGTATCCAACGATTTGCGATCGTTTCGATCGCAACAGGTAGAAATCGGCCGGCATAGTGGAATCAATTAGAAGATTACGAAAAGAGAACGAACACTGGCGGGTAGGGGCTCTGAATATCGCGAAGATCGCTGCGCCTCGTATTCACGGGAATCCGATTAAATATCGCGCGAGTGTTGACTGAATCGTTTTCAGCCTTAGACCATTCATTGGACCCGGTCGGTGTACATGTAGGTATCTATGTAGCGAATATCTCCGTGGCCGGTGGTTCTAGTCCAGCTCTTTCGCATACCAACGGAGATACCGGGGGGATATCGAAAAGTCGCTCGGGATCTGTTGCGTCAGAGCTGGATCGGTTGGAGGGCGGCGGGTGGGGAGGTTGCTCGAACTCCCCAAGAATGTGGTCGATTTTTAGCACCTGACGCGCACGGGAGAGCTCGTTCCCGATCGACTTGGCAGCGCAGCGGCCGCCTCCGTTGCGATCGTCAAGTGTCGCGGAACACCGGCGTTTTATGCGTCGATTCTTCTGTCGTCGACGGATACCTTATAACGTCGTTAACGGGGGGCATTGTCTAAGACGGAATCGAACTGTTTTCCTGTTGTTGGGACCGAAACGGAATCAGAAAAAGTGGAGGGGTGTCTTCATCTTCGACTTTTAATTGAATGTATATACTGGGTATTAATACGATATGTAATGATCACAGTAAAATATTTTAGGATCGTAGGTCTTTGTTGGAGAAGAGAATCGGAGTATTGATTAGCGGATTCATATTGTGTACCAATGGAATATTACACTGTATCTCAATTTGGTTTCCAAAGGAAACTCTCAAGTATGCTCATCAATAATCCACTATTTTCTATCAGGCTGATTACTTATTTTCAAGGAAATCGAAAGTCCACGCTGATCTAATGATACTAATCATCGTTCTTCCGATAAATGCCGTCATTTCCAAAGAAGAGCAGACCAGGAAGCTGTTTTGAATTTCAAATATCACAGTACATCTAAAACAAGAACTTCGGTAAAGACGACCATGGTATTACAACTAGTTTCTGATCGAGCATGAGCCTCGAGATCGCCGATAAATATCCGTTCGGATCCCGTTCAGCGCAGCGATGTTACCCGCGGAAAAGACCGTACCAGCATCCGGGCCCGATCACTTTCGGTGTTGATCACCTGCATTCCAAGTGTTATTGGCCGATGTGCTCGCGACGAAACGGGTAACACACGGTAATTACCGGTGTGTCGGGTAAGCAACGGCAACAGCAGCACGCGGTGTGTCCTCGTAGAGCAACCTGTTGCACAGCGACACGGTCTCACGGAGTGTGGTGTTCGTTTCCCGGGCGAAACCGGAAATCGGCACCGGGTGGAAATTTATCGTAGGAGCAGCAGAGCGTTCTAGGCCATTCACCAGCGTGTGTCTCCCCTCTTCCCTTGCGTTATTTCCCGCGTGCAATGCGTGCATCACGAAAAATCCATCGCGATACACATTTATAAAGTCCACCGGTTCGCGATTCCGAGCCTTATTACCGCCTGGAGGATCGCGTACTCGCGACTGGTCCATCGGTTGTCGACGCCTCGTGGACCGTGAAACATCGAGACCGTTTGCTTAGAGACTACCTTCTTTGACTGGTTTAAACAGTTTCTTGTACCTTCAACTATGAGTCGTTTTCAGCAGCAATCGCACACGAATACCATTACCACTGCACCCAGTCCACTTCCACAATATTATATAATTACCCCAAGGGTAGATCCATGGAGTATAACACGGAAAGGGTTATTGGTCAGAGTAGTGGATCCCAAGTGTAACAATCGGTGTTTACATACAAATGAATTCTAAATACAACGACGATAACAGGTCGCGGAGGGGAGGAATCACGACCGATTAGTGGTAAGACAGTTAACGAATCACGAGAATGGGGTTTACGAGTTCGGAGCGATCTCACAGGGCCAAGGGGAGCAAGTAGGTATAATTCTCGCGTGTCTGCCCTCCCTTAAGGACGAGTTGATTTCGAGAAAAGATAATTAAAAGTCCGAGGTTCAATGGTGCGAGCGCTGTTTCGAGTGTGCCTCATCAACGATTCGCTATCCCAATCGTTCTTGCCCCCGTTCGCCGGGGTAATTACGGCCCTCTGAGGGAGGAGGTGTACTTCGAGGATGTCCACGGTTTCTTCTCGGAAATCTAGCCCCCAGTGTCTGACCGGTTCGTGGAAACGGTTTCGCGATCGAGTGAACGAAAAATAATCGGTGGCCGCGATCGTGAATGAAATAACCGATCAGGTAAGTTCTCCATGGATAAATACCTCGCGCTCTTTTCGCTGATTTTGACTGATCCAAGATGTGATGGATTTACACCGATGTTCGCAGGTTGAGGAAAAAAACCAATTACCAGACGCGACAATGCGGACGTGTACCGAGGTGGATAGAATGTAAACGTGAAGAAATGAAAAATTGAAAAAACGGGGAGGGGGCCGATGAGTTATGCGGCTGAGCTCGCAATTACGTTTTTCCTAGGAATATAACAGCAGCCTTGATCTTGTTCTCGAGATACGGCTCGCCGAGGTAATCTAATACGGAGGATCTTAATGCGAATAATCTGGGTGGTGCACACGCGGCCGATACAGTTACGCGCAATTTAGTGGTGCAATAATCCCAACGGGCTGTGCGCGCGCGCGCGCGGCCTCGCGACTAGAAACGAGGCGACACGTTCCCCCTTCGAAAACTCGCCCATCGATTCTCGTTTCCCGTTGATTCCAGGATTAATTCGAACGATTAGCATCGCGAACTACACTTGTAGCTGCAGCCTGAACCAGTCCGTTCAGATAAGAACACGGGGGATATCGTCCTTACACCGGCGAGACCAAGTCGGATGAATCTGTTGGCGAGGTGTTGTTGCGAACATCTTTTACTCTATATCGTTTGGATCTTGCTGGTCGCGTGTCCGTGTAATCGGAACTTTGAGACAGTTTGTGCATCGTAGCGTGTCGCGATACATTCGGACGCTATTGGGAGACGTCGGTAGAACATGTTGTTAGACGTTGGTCCACGTTGAATTACCTTGAGACACATTTAGGACACCTTGGTACACGTTGATCCACATTGGAACAATTTGTCCATAAAGACACAACATCCATCCGGTAGTCTCGACAATAGGATCTGCTTTCAGTAGCCGGTCAGAGCCAATTTCATAGAGTATCTCGTCGACCGGCAGAAGGAACGTGAAGTCAACGAAATTCGAGCGGAAACGTAGCAGAAATTCCTGACGAGGCTCCGCGGCGCAGAGTTGTCGGATTCCCGGTGAAAACGCGAGCCTCTCGGAGCCGGCGGATCGCGGCGGCTAGGCGCGAGGCCTCGTATGCAGGCAGAACGCACCCGTGGAACAGGTTCGAGGTTGCTGAGGAACTGGCCGAGCAACGAGGCAGGAAAAACAAGAGGCACAATCGGATTGTACCCGATTGCCCGGGGGCACGTGTAACGGTACCCCGCGGAACGATGCGTTCTCCATCAACCGAACGAGTCCCTCGACTTTTCCGTTCGATCGTCGTCCTACCCCGCCCGCCCGGTTAGAAAAGTGTCGTTCAATGAGCCATAAATCGACCACTGATTTCTGGACACCCACTACACTTCCGTTCCCCGCTGTTCATCTGCATTCAATGGCTCGCGATCGACAACTCTTTTTCTCTCGATCCGACAGCTTTCTTTCTGGAATTCTTTCGATCGAACATTCTTCCTTCGACATTTTCTGTATTATAATTACGGGGACGATGAAGTAAAGAAAATAGAAGAACAAATGAAGTCCGTACTTCTAAACCGAGCAAATATCTCTTCCAGACACAGAATCCAATACCGACTAAAGAATTCATTTTTTCGAGATATCCAAGTCGCTTGATCTATTTCCATACATACAAAAAGTCATTGTAAGGCTCTCGAAACGTCGGAATAGACCCGGCATTTAAGCTTCAATTCATTCATGGAACGTGAAACAACAGGGTCCATTTCTTCGAAGATCGATGGATCGTCCCTGTACAAAGTGAAATCGGGTTAGCCGCGAGGAAGCATCCTGTCCGTGTCTCGTCAATTTTGCAACGCTGGGTAGAGCAAAATAAAGGACAAGACAGGATCGCAACGGGGGTAAGGATTTATTGAATTTACGGAAGCTGCTTGCTACCGACTACTATGGTCTCCGGGTGCGCGGCTCTCTATCCGGTGCTCACATAAATTCAATCAATTAGCCGGCTTTTAACGTGGGCAGCCTCGAATCATCCTTGTTAGCTCTCTCTCGGCCAGGCCTCCTCCTGAATCTTATTCCGACGAGATTTGTGTCCCCTCGACGCGGGAAGCATTCGACTCTTTCTTGGCCTGTTTCACGTTCCCCGTGTACGCGAGTGTCTTTGATTTATTCCGCGATGGAATTCGTGGAAAATTCCTGCCTGCGTAGAATCCTCTGTTAGCTGGAATCATCTTGCTTATTACTTCGTTAATTCGTTCGCGTGGAAGTTTATGGAAGTTTGCGTAGAAAGTTACTTTTCGTTTCGGATCAGAGTGCACTCTCTTGGTGATCACTTATCCTCTCGAATGCTTCGAGTGAAGCATCGGATGAATTTATCGCAGATAGATCCATTAGTAATCCGTGTTTCGGATAGAGTACTTGTTCTTTTTATAAATTAATTGCAGACCAAATAAATTCGGTAACACTAAAACTATTGACGATATACGTATATCTATTTCTGTCGTTTTGATTGCTTTGGTAATCCTAGTGTTAATCAATTCGACGATTTAATTTCTGGACATTACTACGAGGGACCAAGGGAATACTCTGTGCAATTTCTAATTCTACCAGTTGCACACCAGAGCCTAGGCGCTTCGAGGAGCAAACCATTTCATTGAAAACCATCCGAACCCTATTTCTTCTCCCGAGTCGCCTCTTCTCTCACGGACACGCAGGTAGCTTTCGCGATCGTCGCGTCTACTCGACAGTTTAATTGCCTTTAATCGAGTTGCCCGTCAACGACGCGGACTGCACCGCGCAAACAGAGAAGCCAGGGGTAACAAGAGCAAGGTGGAGGAAAGGGGAGCGAGGGAAACCTGTTTTGTTAAAGTTATTTATTGATAACAAGTTGTACATACATAATAATACTGGCTTTTGTAATTTTAATCAAGCGTATTGATATATATGAGCTCGATATTTATAAACAATAGTGAATTTTTTAAATCTAGATTACAAAACTTCACTGTGAATTTATAACAAAACTTTCGTAAAGTTCACTACTCAAAGAAAGCCATGTGTAACTTGGAGAAATAATATTCTTATTGATTTTTTACTACAAATCTTTGGAACGAATACACTTAAAAAAATAATTGAAACAATTAAGGAGTTCAGCCAGAACAAACGTTAACATGAAAAAAGACACGAAGTTAAACCACCTCCTCTACGGCATGCGAAAAATCTATGGAGATCTGTCTTCGCAACTGTCTCCGTGGAACTTGCACAACTTGAACTATGATAAATCATATCGTCTATGGGCCCCATTAGGCCCACGATCGTATTATACACGAGGTCATGGCTGCCGGTCGACATCATCGGTTGGTAGCAGTAGCGCAAAAGCCACCGCCGCGAGCCATGGTGGAGGATCACAGTTCTTCTCTCTCATTCTCTCGAGATCTCTGGCGCCTTCTTTCTCTCTCTCTCTCTCTTACTTGTCCCAGCTCTCCTCTTTCTCTCTGTCCCGTGGCGGCAGTGAATTGATGCGTGGGTGCAGGTTGGAGGTAGATAACGCGGGAGGAGTTTCGTTTGTCCAATCCTCGATGATCCTGTGTTCCTCTCTCACTCTCGCCTCCCTTCCCTCCTCTCCTTTGCTCTTTGCCCTTCTCCGATCTCCTCTCTTTCGCTCCCTCTCGACCCACCTCTCTTCAACCTCCTCCCTCAAGCTTGTTTCCCCGACGTTTTTCGTCATCCCACCTTCGTCGCTTGCGCTCGAACTACGAGGTCTCTCCACCGATCCTCTTCTCTCCTTTCTCGAACCAGAGATATCGAGAGTAGAGACAGACGTACAGACCTGCGTCCTTGGGCTCGAATCACGATTCCTCTCAGCAAGGAACGGCGAACCGATTATCTTCGACGAAGCTTACTTTGGTTGTTTCGTTGGATACTTCGATTCGAGGCAGGTTTCCGCGACCGATATCTCGTGGTTTACCGTTAAATCGAAAGATTCACGCAAGGCGACATTTGCGCCCCTATCGTACGTCGATCTCCGGGGATCACGTAACGAGTCGCGCGCGCTCGTTGTCGCTTGTAAAAGAGCCTCGTTCTGGAGAACTGTACTCGACGGGGCTCCCTCTCCTCGGGAGAGATCGCCGTCGTGTTCAACGCGGGAATTGCACACCTGTCGCAGATGTAAACGGCTCCTCGCGACGACGGTAGACGACGAGCACGAAGGGAGAGATTAGGGAGAACAGGGTTTACGTTTTTTTTTTTATCTTATTTTTATCTTTTCCGTACACGCGACAGAATTTCGGCTGAAAGAGCTCCTTTTAACCCTCGGAAGCCTAGTGACAACCCTTGGAACAGGGACACGATGTACGAGCGAATTCAATCTGCCTGGTATGGGTGGTGAACGCATTAACGCGAGCGTTCGCGCTGTTCGTTGCGTCCGGCGGAGCATGTAAAAGGAAAATTTATGAAAAACAATTACTACGAGATAGCCTCGACCGTGTGCACGGAAGGCTCGAAGGGGAGCGGAATCGTGACGCTCGTTATCGTTTTCTTTGCGATACACGTAATACAGTTCCAGGTGCACGGTGATTATCTGTTGCTGGGGCTTCTACTTTGATGATAGTCTGGATATGGAGAAAGTATCGTACGACACACCAATTAAAATACAGTAGACTCGCGTATAATGCGGTTAATACGTTACGCGTTGTATGAATTCGCGTTATAGGAAACCGTGCTGTACGAGATACGTGGTAAGTTTCGGAAGCTCGCCTACAGGATTCGACGGATAAACAATACAAACAACAGTCGGTTTTTTAATGGTAATTTGAGTAATGAACTCCGAAACCGAGGTACTCAGTGGCCCTACGCGAAAAATAATGGAAAATCGAATTGATTCTCGAGGATATATTTGGATATAATATCATATATATGCCGTTTTTCGTGGAATGTCACGCGCCAGAGAGGCCGAAAACACGTATTCACCAGCGTGTGAGGACGAAAGAGAGAGAAAGAGAAGAACCGACGTTATGGCCGAGGAGTTTCGTATTGGCGGAGGAGTATGGTGGCACGAGGGGACCAATGACGTCACCGTGTCACGCCTCGCCGGCCACCTGTTCCGCCATTAACATTAGAGCCCGGGTTGTGTTATCTGCGAGAAACGCTCGCCGAGGAATCCACCGCAGCCGCGTTCTCCGCACCGGAATAGAACGTGGCGCGCACTTTCCACCGAACACGGGAACGCAATTGTCTTTCGCCGCCGCTGAAGCCGACGGCACCATTAACATGGCCGCCATTCGAACGGCATTTCGGCAGACGTTTCCTTCTATACACGCCGCGCTGCCCTCGGTCCCCGATGCTGGTCACGCTTCGGTGAAAGGGCAACATCGCTTTTGTTCCGAATACACTCCGCGATTTTAGCAACCGTGGCTTCGGGGCACGGCAACGCCCGCTGTAGGTACAACGTGTGTGTATGTGTGTTCTATTCGCGAATAGGATGGAACAATAACGAGGAAAGGAAATTGAAATTTGCGTTAACGTCGTTGGTTGTTGATTCGGTATTTCGTGGAGATTTTTAGAAAGAATGTATTTTTGTCTTGATTTCGGGATCGAGGGCTGTCTCTCTGTATCGCTTCTTTAAATTGATATCAGGGATTTTTAATAGGTAATATGGGTCAAATACTGAAATTATAGATGAGTATATAAATGGGACCGTCTATTGTGGAAACTTACTTCGGTTTGGTCTATCTTTATCTGATGGATTGAATTCTGATGCATAAAAGAGTAGCAATTAGGGAATCGACTGAAGAGTGGTAGAACTAGAAGAGTAGAATTAGGATAGTGCAACTAGAAGGGTAAGACTAGAGGTGTAGAAATAGAAGACCAAGTACATACGACAATAAAATCTGTCGAACCGCGTATAAACACGTGAGTTTTCGAGACAAAATGAGGCAGGATGATATAGATTATCATTCCAACAGGAAATATTCATTCCCATCCCGTGAAAGAAAAAAGGGGTAACTTTCGCGCGGGGGTACGTAAGCACGACGTGTTCAGGTTCCCCCCGACTTTCTAAACTGCCCCGGCGAACGATAATAACCATTTACGACGCGAAACAATAATAAAAGGGAGCACTAGCCGCGCGGGGAGCACACACGAAGGAGGGCGAGGGACAGAGAGCACCTGTGACACATTCTCACGTGCGTTCGTCCGTCGAACACCTGTAACGCCGGCCCGTACCGGCAGGGTGCAACCCCAACGTTTCCAATTTCCCACACGCTCGTCGGCGTACTTTGAATAATGAGTCGCTGCCGCAGTCGACGACTATGTAGAAGGGGTGTCGATCGCCGGCCAAACGGCCGCGCGGTGTTAATTAATTTCTCGGTCCCCTCGATGAACTTGCCTCTTTATCTTCTACACTAGTGTTTTTCAATCTATCGCACACACGAACGTTGAGTTTATCGGAATCTGTAGAATTCACAGCTTTAGGATAATACACCTGTAAACTGACGATGAGGATAAGGGATGATTGCCGAATTTCAACTATCTAGCCTAGATTGGACCACAATTGTAACTTGTCCTGTGTCAGCAATTTGTGGCGTGTGATAGACAATACGTGTTGCTTATATACTAGGTTATAATAGTTAATGCAATCATCGCTATTACAAATCTTGTCTATCATAAGTAGATAGCCTCCCTTTGTCAATGCAAAAAGGATCCTTGGAAAACCAAAAACTATGTCTTTGTCCGAAGTTCATTTGTCCAGTACTGTATATATAAGTTACGTGTACAAACAAGAATACACTATCGATTGTATCCATCACCGATGGGAATATCTCGCGACTGGTGAATGGAACGCGAAGTCCTGGTCTCGAATATCTACTAGTAGTATACATATACCTACACATATACGAGACCGTGAAATAACGGCTGGAAAGGGCTCGTCTCTCTGGCGAGGGGATCGGAAAGGCGATGTATAGAGCCGGGTGGTTTACAAGGAGGCATAAACGTCGAGGAGCCAGCACACACCGGGGTTAAAAATATAAAAGAGGAGCGCCGGTGCACACGGTAGCCGTGTTCTCTCTTTCTTTCTTTTACTCACTCTCTCGTTGGATGTAGCCCCGCGAAACCAAAGAATAGCCGGCACGGCGGAGTGTACCTACCGACAATAAACCGGGAATTCGCAACGCAATATTCGTTTCTTATTTCGCAGGGATTAATTATCTGAACACGGGGGGGAACGGAGTATAGGGGGGGGGGGAGTAGAGGAACCAGAAGGAGAGGGAGGAAGGAGAGAGGGTGGGAGAAAGAGAGGGAGAGTTTGCACGCGAAACGGGAGAGGAAGGCTGTGCCGCCGCCGCCGCCGCCGCGGCCAACGTAACTGCTGGCCTAATGGATTAATTAATGGCTTGCGTGTCGGGACGACCGCGGACCATTTTATTGCCGGTAGCGTTTCTGCTCGATCAAGAAGACGAAGCCGTTGCTACTGCTTTCTGCTCGCCACCAAACTGGTCGAAGGCCGAACCGAAAAACCCCCGCGTGTGTGTGATCCCCAGAGTTATCGCCCGAAACGATTTTGAAATGGCACCTCGATCCGTCGCGTTTCGACGGATTACTTGTTTCTCGAGAGAGAATCGCGTGTTGTGTTCCGTGAAACGATCATTTCTGTTTCTTCTTTTCTTTTCTTTTCTTTTTCTTTTTTTTTTTTTACCGCGAGACACCTTGGCTCTCCCTGTTCCGGAGGACGGATCGATAGAAGTGGCTATCGAGAGGTGAATGATTTAGTGACCCAGAACCGGGTTAATGTTCGTATATTCTGGAGTTTTAATGTTGTACGAAAGCTGAACGAAAAAAGTAGAGATCACAGAGAGACAGCGGTAATTGATGTATACAGGTGGTTTGTTCTGTTAGTGACTCGAGAAACAGCTGCTAATTGATAATCGTAATTGAATTAACCCTTGGATATTCTTCCCGTGAATCGAGATAAGAATCTTGATACCTTGATGTACCTGACATAATAATTCGAACTTGATCTTCGATTAATTTCGTCTTTGTAGCATTAAGCTTCACGCTTAAACACTACGACATACCTACTGGTTCTGGTATACCAATCGTAGTAGTACTATAAATAACACTACTGGAAAAACATATGACAGAATAAAAAAGACCAGTAGCATTATAGTTAGCATTTAATTTCCTTCACAGTAACGATTAACCAGTTGACTGCCAGCGTGGCCACCGGGAGACTGGCACTGTTCAAATAATAAAAGCATGGTCCGCGTATTTTATTACGATTCCAGAAGCAAAGAATTCTTTACCAAGAAGCTTAAGAAAACACAATTATTATTGTTGTAATTGTTACACGATAAAAATCGAGATTGCTCGTCGGAGGGATTTTTCGAGCGTCCGGTTCGACCGCGAGAAACTAGATTGGCGAAGTTCTCCCGCAGGTGAGCGATGAGAACCCTTTGTAGCAGTTTGAGGAGCGACAGAGGGCTGGTCTGTCGGTCGTCCGGACAAAACCAGCGTGGGAGCGAATGCACGCAGGCTCCCACGAGCGTGCATTGTGCGTGATACGTATCTATACGTCATTTACCTACCTACCTACCTACCTACGGGGTCTGGCTTCGTTCTTTTGCTCGGCCGACACTACACGGCCACCGTGTTGCCCTCGCAACGATTTTCCGTGCTTTAACCCATTTTTGTTTTACAGATTCCATCGACATATCTCGTCGATTCTATCGATCGGTATTTAGAATCTTCTCCAGGTATGTTAGCCCCTCGACGTAAACATCTTCGATGATATTCTCGATAATTCCAGCGATTTTTCGACAAGCTTCCAATTCCCATTGACATTAATAATCGTTTATTGGCAAAATCCACTTCGACTTTCTAATAAAGTGCCTTGACACGACGTTTCCGTGAAAGTTAATGGAACTGTTTGCATTAGAATCTCGATAGTTATTACATTAAAATGTCGATAATTATGGTAATATTAGGAGTGTTTTCGACATTTCATCGAAACACCAAGAATCCATTCGACTCGTTGAGATCGCGGTTGCTCGCGGGCGCGAAACAAATGAGAGGCTACATACTCGGTTCTTGGACGTAGCCAATAACCGAACCGATTTTCGGTGTGTCTTTGTGTGCTCTGTACGAAAGGCC
Organism: Dufourea novaeangliae; assembly: GCF_001272555.1. Taxonomy (NCBI): domain Eukaryota; kingdom Metazoa; phylum Arthropoda; class Insecta; order Hymenoptera; family Halictidae; genus Dufourea; species Dufourea novaeangliae. The sequence goes on along the minus strand of NW_015373940.1, from coordinate 323,175 downwards.
GCCGCGCGTTCCAGCCAGTCAGAGCTCGTCCCGCGGTAAAGGATAGGCCGAGGGGCAATTAATTAAACCGAAGCAAATAAGCCTTTAGAAGGTTCGTCGCCGTCAGGCATCGAAGACAGTCCCTGGGGTCCTGGTCGATCGACGGAGGCGCTAATCGTCGCCCCAAGCGATCATTAGTCCCTGCTTTCACCCTGTGTCTCGTGTTCGCTCGTCGCTTATTGGCGTTATTCGCGTATACGAGAGACACTCGGTTTCGCTCCTTCTTCACGTGTTGCTCGCGAACACATAGACAGCATTCTCATTTCGATCTATTTCAGTCCTGTCGACGTCAGTTTCCGTCGTAAATACTTGTAATACACCGTTGTTCCGAAGTGTATTGCACGCCTACTAGAAAATGGTGTAGGTGAATGCACTAAAAATTTCATTAACATTATTGTATTATTTATTAACGATACCTAGTAGCGTTCGATTCAGTGACATTACATCAATTTCCACGATATCTCAACGATATATTCTCCACCAAAGAAAAGTCTCAACGAACAGTGCCCCAACAGGTGCTGCACAATACCGCTCGTTAATTTCTTCATTTTATCCTCTGTTCCCCGTTTTGTAACTTACTCCCAACCTTACACGGTTCATTTTTTCCCCTGCAATCTTCTCTAATGGGGCTAGAATCTCGTGCATTAACTGTAAAGAAAAAAAGAAAAAAAAAAAGGAAACTGAGCACGAGTGTCGGAGCAGTAGCGCGCGAGCACCTTTCAATCGACAGACGCGTGCGGGGCAGCGGAGAGCCGATCGGAGTGCGCGCGTTAACGTCAATGAAACGTAAGGTCGATCCTTTCATATATTCACGCTCCATTAATGATCTCGTTCCCTGTGCTCTCGATCGTGACACGGTTTTCAAACCGCCAGGAGATCGTCGATTTTTCGTGCGTCACCGCCGACGCACGGTCTCACGGTGCCTGTTCCATGTATATGTGTGTGTGTGTGTGTATTCGCGAAACCGGTGGCAAAAAGCTGATTGGTCGGTCGATGGTCGCAGAACTCGTTCGATCGTTTGTATTTTCAGCTATCCTGAATCTTATCTAAGCCGTTCCGGTTTTTATCCGTATGTGATCGCGGCTGTATGATTGCGCAAGCGCGAACGTAAGCGTGATTTCATTCACCTGGAGGCCCCGCCAGCGTTTCCCTTTTCACGCTGTGTCCGATCCAATTCACCGTTCAGCACGAGCATGAACGTACCATGTGTATGTGTGTGTATGTGTGTGTCTATTAGCTTTTTAATTCGTGGTCAGTAGGTACCTACGCTTGTTTCCGCTGCGACGTGGAAAGAAAACCTCCAGTCGGTGTTCGAGGCGGAACGCTCTCCTCGATGAAAGTCGCGGGATGATCGATGGCGCCGGAAGCGGCGCTCGATCGCGGGGGAAACCGATTAAGGTCGACTTTTCCGGTCGGTTCTGGTCTCTTTTTTTTTTTTATTTGCCTTCGTTGCTCGTTACTTGCCCGATTTCAATGAGCTACATCGAAAGGGAAAGATTCTGCTCTCGCCTTGGACGATCTCTCTAGGGGACTTCTTGTCTCGCGGCTGGAGTCTCCAGTGGATTATACGGAGAACTTTTACGGTGAAATTGAACTATGTACAGTATTATTTAAATCGCACAGGGTACATGTTTAATCACGCAGACAATATTCAGGTATTTGAAATCGTGCCATCACTCGATTGGATATATACGTCATATAGTAGCACAGAAGAGATATAAGAATAGTAGTATATAACGTCACGAGCGCGACAAAGAGGAGATTTCAGTGCGATCGGTTAATTAAACCGTCTATCCGTTCGAAGGGAACATGGCGGCCGCGTGGAAAGGGAGGGAATGACAATGCCAGATAACAAACTCGTCCCCCATTGAACGCGGGTTTCGGCGAGGTTTCCGGAGCGTCGTTTCGTGATAGAGAAAGAGAGAGCGACACGACGACGACGACGACGACCTCTTTTGCCCCGTGTTCCCTGGCCGTTTCGAGTTCACGCATCGACGGCCACCGACGATTTTTCACCAGACCCCGACCGCGATCCAAGGATAAAAAGGCCCATTTACGTCGAGCATACACGGTGTACCTCTCGGAAATTGCAACTGTGTTGCGTGACGCGGTTTGCTCGTTTGTGTTTTTAGACCGATTCTTCCCTCATTTCGTCGAACGATCGAAACTTTCGTTTGGGAATATGGATCGGGCATTGAATATTCATGGCGAAACTCCATAATCGACTCGTAGAGGGTCGAGCGTAGTAAAATTTTTCTCGAGAGTTCACGATTCTAGCTTGAATGTTCAGGTGGGACTGGATTGTGATCAACATCCAACAAAATTACTGGTCCGACAAGTCTTGTAAAAATAATTAACCCTCGGTTATCCGTCATATCTCCAACTTTAACCTTTAGTGGAAAGGGACGATCGAGGAGATTGGCCCTCGCAATAAATGTTCCATACATCATCGTAGTGGTCAGTGATCGTGAAATAATCTCTTTTAATCGATCCACTACCGTTCTCTCCGGACTTCAAGCAGGCAAAAGAGTCGTCGAGGTCGTCCCCCGACTCTCGATTCGGCTCGTCGCTACGCCGTGAGCACCGAAGCGTGCTTCCACCTCTCGCCTGCTGCCCTCTTCGCGCAGGTCGTCGCTGACCTCTGTGCCATCGAAAACGCGTTCCGACGGTTTGTTTCACTGGCTCCTGGCACGCCAACGTGACCCAGCCTCGATGACGAAACGTTCGACACCGCCGAAATTAGACCTTCTACGCCTCCTCTTTTTCTTCTCCATTTCCCCCTCATTCTCTTTGAAGTTGCTTTCGGAAAAGGAAGCGCGTGTTGGTACGCTTCTACGAGGATATTACTCAGGAACGGAGCTGAAGTTCGGTTGATCCGTTAAGACTCATTCTATCGAACGAACGGAGCTCTATACGGTATGCTGATGCGATTAGAAACTGATATCAGTTAATAATGCATGGGAAAGGGGGTTCCTACGATTGCTCCAGAAGAGTTCTTCACAGTCAGTTTCACTGACAATTCTGTTAACGAACTCAGTCGAATAAAAAGCGTTTGTATCTGGAAGAGGAAGAAATTTCCAGATTCATATTTCACAAATTGTCTGCCAGCGTTGCACCACGCAAATGTTCCAGTTCTCCAGACATAGAGTTAATGTCCCGAAGTTTATCCGGTATACCGAATCTGTAGTTTAATCGCAGCCAGAACAAAATCAAACGAATTTCCTAACGAATAATGTCTCTTTTTGTTTCAGGTAAGTCCCATTCTCCAGACATCAGCACAAGTAGTGAGTACTGTTTTCCATATGCTAACTAGGGACACGATGGATCGATTGGTCCCCAGAGGGGGTTCGCAACTGGGAAACCTTGCGAGGCATAATTTTTTTATTCGGGGCCCAGAAAAGACAACGAGGCAGTTTTATAAACACAATGGTGTACACGAGAGCCACGGTACGGTACGCGGGGCCGGGTTTGGTTGGGTACGTTTGAGGTGTGCTCATGTAGATAAGCTCCGATAATGACCGGACGTGTGCTCACCCAGCCAGAACTCTGCGAACTCCCTCCTGTGCCTCCTCCTCCTCCCCCTCCTCCTTCACCACCTCCTCCTCGTCCTCCACCGCCTGCCTCCGCCTTGTTGTGTTCCGCGACCAACGTTTCTTCTTCTTCTTCCCTCGAGGAGGAGTCCTTCGGTACGTTTACGCGTTCTCCGAAGGGGACACACGTGTTTAGTGAGGTTTGTGGGTGTGCACCACGTCAGGCCTCCGAACGAATCTTCCACGAAATTAGAATGATCAGTCTTCCGGAATAATTGCAGCCCTTCGCGACAAAACCCGACCTGTTGAATCTGTTGATCCTCGACAGCATTGTTTGCGATCACTTTCGAGAGGTCAGAGTACAGAGATATCGTCACTGCGATGGATGAGAAATTGTACCTATAATAGTTGGTAAATCAGCAGGTAGCTTCTGATCAGAGGATGGTTCTACATCGTTTCTCGGTTTGTGAATTTCCGAGTTCGCATTTGCATTCGTGAACGGACCCGAGGCGACGATACAGTTAGGTATATTATTCCGTTTTTTTTGTTTGTCTTTTTTCTGGCTTTCTCGACACTCCTTCCGGAGATTGCGATCGTCCGGTGAATTCGGGTGAATCGTAGTCTTGTGGGGGGACAGAATGGCTCTTTGCTTCGCTCCGCTTGCTTGGTATCGGCGCAAAGCGATCTATTGAGTAGTCGCAGTTAGCGAGTACGCCATTGAATAATTCTTCCGGCGTGGCGGTACGCCGTGGCTCTACGAGGGCCGGAAACGATCTGTTACCCGCGCGACACGAAAGGCACGCTCTCCTGCTCAGGTGTGAGATCGTAATGTCGAGCTTCGTGGATCGCGAATAGCGGAACCCCCGGGCGACGACGTCCGCTCTCCTCCTAACCGTACGAATTTAACGTGAAACTCGAGGACTTCGATCTGATTCGACTACCCTCAATAGAGCTTCGATCTTTGATCTTCAAACTTATCACTTCATTTTTCGATTTCTGAAAGATTTAAGGTAATTATACCGCGCTGAATCAGATATCATATCCAGTGGGAGATAGTGACGAGAAATAGTGTTAATATTGAACAATAAACGTCTGAAGTTCACTGTAGTAAAATGTCTGGCACTAGAACCACCGACGATATATTGTATTTCTATTTCTATCGGATCGACTTTTGAAAGCACATACATAGAAGTGCATAAATTGAATCGTTTTTTAACTTACAAAAGATCTGTGAAAGTAATAGACGTGGACTAGAGAGCACTAGCATTTATTTGTAGCTCAAATAAAAACTGGTTAATAATTGCCTGCCTATCGAAGAAACTGTGCGATGCTGAAGCTTCTATGCCACACGAGGCCATCTTTCAGAAATCGAATGAAAGCATTTACTTCCAATCAGGATTATAGAAGCAATTTACACTGTACACCATCAGAGCTGATGCCATGTTCCCCGATTCTAATTTCCCAGTGTAATTGAACTGCTTATTAATATCTAGATCGCTGGCTCCAAGAAACACCTATTAAATAGCAGCCAGTTAGATAATGCGTTAAATTTACATATTGCTGTATTCCAGATAACGTTGTCTCTGTCATCATTACTCGTTCGTAAACATTTACATTATCGATTCTCGTTCAGCAAAGGCGTTATTCGTTATCCAAATGAATTCTGAAAATTCGCGAAGTGGATCGTCTTCTCACTTTGCGAAACGAAAGAAGGCCCAACGAGGGCTCCGGGCACCGTACGGGCATAATGGTCGACGAAAATATGACAAACACGTAGAAGCGATAGCGCCGGAAACGGGCAGTTGTCTAACAATAATGTACTGGAGTACGAAGCAAGTCAGTGAATGAACGGAACGAACCGGCCAGGCGAGGCACGATCGCCTATCGTCTCTACACGCCCGGCACGCTGCATACGAATGCTTCGTTCTCGCTAACTGTGTCCCGCCTTCTTGGAACATCATTTCGGGCACGACGGGGATACACCTTCGTCGGGAATCGACGTTTATCCAACGACTTTCGCTGTACTTTCATTCCGAATGAAATTCGCAGCCTTCGAGCCGCCGCCTGGAGGAATTTCAATTGGACTTCTGGATCCGAATTCATTAACAGGGACTTCTCTGTGTGTGAATTTCCATATTCTCATCTCACAGTAGGGAACTCGGGTGTTGAACTGTTTAAATCTCTGGATGACGGTCTCAGATACTGCAGCATTTCGCTGTGTATTATTCGAATCAAACTTCTGCCCAACTCTGCATATCAATATATTATACAATTTATAGATAATTGTATAATACTTGATTAATTTAGCATACATTCAACATTGGGCTAGTATTAATGTCAATCGACAGGGTATAGAAGAAAAGTGAGTTCGGTCCTGTGTAAATCATTCGAGGTCTTGTTAGCGGAGCGAAGGGAAAATCTGTCCAAGCCACAGACCGCCGCCGCGTCAGCCCCCGATAGCAAACAATCTAAAGTTAGCAAGCGTATGTTCGCCGCACGGGCTCTCGTAACGTACGTACCTACGTACACGCGAGGATGGAGAGAGACAGAGAGAGGGAGGTGGAGAACTCATGGAGATTTTAAGCAATGTTTCTGGCCACGGCAGTAGAAGAGACGCGCATGTGTCACTTGTTGCATTCTGATTTCGATACACGCACCAAAATAACTTCTCTTCTCTGGTTTGCTGCTGGCTGTCGGCTCACCCTCGTGTGACGTCCCTTATCCCCCTTGGCGTGCGTGCTACCGCGCGACTTCCCTTTCTCTGTCTCTCCTCCCTTCCTCCATGTCTCTGTCTTGCCCGCCGTTTCATTCACTGGCTCGATTTATCTCTGTCTCTCTTCGTAGCCATCCTTTCATCTTTCCCTTCCTGCCTGCCTGCTCTCTCTTTCTCTCTCTATACCTGTTCCTTTTGTAGTCATTCATTAGTGCTCCTTCTCCCTCCATCTCTGCCCCTTTGTCGTTGTCTCTCCCCTTCTCTCCCTCTAGTCTCTATATTACTCATTCTTGGACATACTCCCACCGTGTCGACCGTGTTCTCTGTCTCTGTCCGTTTCTCCCGCCCGGTCAACCTTTGTTGAGCACCGTGTACGTGTTGTGTAAGTACGCGTGTGTCAAGAGAACTGCGTGAACAACGTCTCTTCCCGAAGTGTCGGTTACATTCGTAGGCGTGCAGGGTTTTTCTCCTTTGTGTGTGACACTGTTCTTTTTTTTACGTTTTTTTTTTCCATGGAGATAGTCCGAGGATTGTTAATCGATAGTGTCGTACACGGTTGTGTGTTGCGTGGCCGGACACGCGCGCGACGCTGTTCACGATTTATCACCCCGACACTCTTTCCGCAGACACCCGCGAGACGGAATCGGTGATCGGTTGTATTATTCCGGCGAGGGATCCATGATCGTCGCGACGGAACTGCTGATACACATGGAATAATCGATGGTCTAAACGATCTTCGTCTGTGAAGAAGTCTCGAATAAAGCCTCCGAATTGAACGTCAAAAGGGAAAAGGTCGTGATCTTCTCGTGAAAATCGTGTCCTCGATCGAGAATAAATCTCGTATCTATCGCGAGAGAAAGATACGAAAGATCATAAGCTGAAGCCATTTTAACGATGAAAGATCAGGAGTTGAAAGAATTTTAGCGAAAGATGACGTTAAAAATTGGGTCGCCGGCCGATGATCTATTTTTCGTTTCAAGACGACGATCCGCAATCTTTCCAGAAAAAAAAAAACGAATAACGAAACGGGGAGGTTTCGAAGGCCGTGGGGCAATTAATATCAATTAATACACGGCCCTTTGATCTGCAGCTCGTTTAACAGCCTCTGCCCCATAAACCTCTTCGTTTTTCTCGTTTTCTTCGGTGCTGCGCGCGCCTCCTCGACCTCCGCGCTCCAAATTGCTCTCTTTCACCGTGGAGGCTGATGGCGTGTCTCTGTTCGCCTCCCTTTAATATCCTCTATCTTTCTCTCTGCTCGAGTTCTTTCTTTCTGGCTGCTTTTCTTCGGCCCGGCCGCGAGGCTCGTGACGAGCATTCGGCCGTTTCCGGTTCCCCGGCCCGCCACCGAGGGGCTTCCCCTTTCGAGCTTCCGGTCGTGTCTTACTACGCTTACTACGTGCCCCCACTCCACCTTCTCTCTCTTCTCCCTTCTCCGCCACACTCTATCTATCTATCTATCCCTCCCTTTCCCTCTCTACTCGCCTTTCTCTTCTCTCGGTCCCAAAATTAAAGCGAGACGTAGGCGCCGTCGTCGATTCTCTCCTATTAACTCACACACAAGAGACTCAGGAAGATCGAGATCCTGCTTAACAAAACGAATGTGATTTTATGCAGAACCGTGAGAACACCGCTCCCCAATTTCCATGCTAATGAACGATTTTGCGAATCGACCGACAAAGCGGATTTCTGTTTCACGGTTCTGATCGGCGGGGGGATGCAAAAGAAAAAAAAAATCAATGGTCCGGGAGACGATCGAAGAGAGCGCATTCTCCTATCCCTCCGATTTTTTACTTTCACGTGTCGCGATCGTTACGCGACCGGTTGTTGCGTAACGCTTAATTGCACGAAAGTCGCGAGTCGATCAGGAAATTGTTCGTCGGTGATGTTTCACGGCAAAAAAAAAAAACCAAATAGAGGACCAGCGCACGCGCGTGATTATTGTCCCTTCGATCGTGAGATCACGGTTTTCGATAATCGACAGACGGGACAAAGGGGACGAACGGAGAAAAGGATAGGGTTCCCCGAGTATCCTACGTAGGAAATCGTCGACTCATTTGTCACGCGGCGATAAAGTCGATCAATCATGCCCGGGTCTCGTCGAGCCCAATCGACCGGTAATTAATCGACAGAACCGTTTAATTGCTCGTGGCATTTGCAGTGCTCTCCTCGAGAGTCGCTCTTCTACCGCTTACGAAATACGCGAGATCATCCTCCGTTGGACCGTGCTTCCGTGTCCTTCGATTTTCCCTTACGAGATTTACGCGATCCAAGCGATCGTTCGATAACTCGAATATGAAGGTACAGACTTCGCGGTGAGAAGGATTAAGAAATTTGTGTGCGTTGTAATTCTTCCGGTATAGGTTTTCATTAGACCAAGGTTTAATTCGATAACAGTTAACACACACACAGAATTTATACAACCTGATAAAACGTAGATTTAGGTCGTCGCTGCAGTCTCATCCTACTTTTTTCGTATTCGAGGCGAGCCTTCCCGATAACTTGAGCGATTTCTAGAGGGACGACTTGCTTATCGGTTATCGTGTATGCGCGCGGATAGAACACCTGTCTCAAGGTAGCCGGAGCGCGTGGGAGTTAAGCGGAGAACCCGTTTCGAGGATAATCCGCTGCTCCTGTACATTATTCATCGCGGTTATATCTGTTCGAAGACGGCATTACGGGCTCCGCGAGTCGAAGACCGCTTCATTATATCGGTTCTCTGGCCAACGGTCGCCAATACAGATTGAGAAGACGCGAGGAGATCCTGGGAAACGATCACAGTTACAGATATCCGTGGACATTTAATAAATCCACTGGGTAAGTACGTAAAATCGATCACAGGTGTACATTTAATTCGCATCATTTACTTCACGATCTTTACATTTCTTTGAACGATTCAGTAAAGCCACTGATTATGGGGAAACAACCACTTTTTGGGTAATTGAGATTATTTTCCGAAATGGGCGAATTCATCGTGTAGATCGAATAAAGAATAGCAGATAAAAAAGTGCTATGTACTTCTCCGATTTTCAGTGGAAGTTTCAGTCTTTATAATAAAATAATATCTCTTCTTAAATGTCTAGACACACGACAAATATTTAATCTCATTAACTCGTTAAAAGTCAGGATGACGACTCTCAGATACTGCTGCTTTTCACTATTATATTATTCGAAACAAAATTCTGCCCAAACACGAGTACGCATTCTTGCGCTAGAATTTTTCCTTTTTTCACCGAAATCGAAACGGTAATTCGTTCCAAACCAAGAACCACGCTTTGATCTTTATTTAAAAGCTTCCACGTTCCGACGACCGAGAGGAGGTTTCGACTTTGTCGAATAATAACGCTCTGGCCATCGTCGATCCATCAGAATGTCCACCATCTCCGGATTCCAGTTACGCCCAGTCTCCAAACGGGGAATCGAACGATAGATTTCCAGACCCACCTATTACACCCGCTGTCGCTATTTTCGCCGATCGGATAGACCCGAGATATATATCACGAAAGATCGCCGAACGGTCCGCGCCGTGGAGACCCACATATCTGACAGCCGTTTCCGCTTCCCCCCCTCCGTTTTGCGACCGGGTAGATCATTCGCGAATACACACGACTGCTAGTAAACCCGTTCAAGAAAGCCACATGCTGCTGCTTGGCCGTGTGTTACGGCTAATCATCGTGCCCCACCGGTCGATTCAAACGGTGTGGGGTATTGGAAAAGTGGCTTGCCAAATGCCCGCGGCGGAGCACACCGAGGATATATAGAGGCCACGGAATGAACGTCGCCGCACAGTGGGCATAATGATTTATTTATTCTTAAATTAGTCTACAGGTCGTAATTTTTCAGTAAATTTAAAGCTCTTTCTTTTAAATTCTTCATGGTGAAATTCTCTATCGATCTGTCCGAATTTTCAATTTTGTCCGCTCATTTGTTTACAGTTTAGCGAAACATATAGATTTTCAAGATGATTCGTCACTTTAAATCTCGAAAATCCGAGTTTAAATTCGTAGTCAGAGACTAACAAGCGCCCACAGATATTGATCATCTTAAAAAATCTGTATGTTTCGCTGAATATAAACAAATGAGGGATGAAATTGAAAATTTGGGGTGGACATATCGATAGAGAATTTTGATGACGAAGAATTAAAAAGAAAAAGAGTTTTAAATTTACTAAAAAATTACCATGTGTAGACTGATTTGAAAAAAAAATAAGTCATTATGTACCACTGTGCGTCGCCGCCGTCGCGCGTTCAGGGAGACCGGAAACTGTTACCTCTCCTCTCTCTTCCTCCGCCTCATATGTCCTCTCTTTCCTCCTCCAACTCTTCTTCTCTCGTTCCCTCGTTCTATCTGCCCTCTCTTTCTCGTCTGCACGAACGGACGAACGGTGGACTTTCACGCAACAATCCGCGCGTTCCGATGTGCCGCAATAATCGGCGCCGTGTTGCAAGAGAGAGAAAGAGACAGGGGGAAGGGGAGAATTGTCGTTTGTTAGGATAATCGCCGCGGAGTCTCGCACAATCCCGCCGAAAGTTTTCGGGCGAGAAAGTCGAGGCGAGCCCCTCAGTTCCGTTTCACGTGTTACACCTTTGCGTACAGTCGACAGGCACGATATCGTGTCCTCGTAAAACCATTAAGTTGTAAAAGTACGGTAGCCTAAACTGTAATTTCAGATGTTCCGATTAACTGAGATCATTCTTGATTTTCGTCGTTTAACTTGGCACTCAGAATCCACCTTGCAGAAAGTATCCCACATTTTTATTAACACCCTGCATGCATCCATACAGGTATATCGACGGAAAATCTATTTTTCATCGAGTATTATCGACAGAAAAATCGCGATCGAATCGAACGAGATATGCTCGCGTAAGTGTATCTTTCGATTCCCACTTTGCAACGGTGGCTCGGCCCCCCCGATCCCATCCATTTACGCGCAATCTCCATTGTCAGAGACGCGAGAAGCGGTGGCGGCGGTACAGGAAAGAGTTATGGCCTGTTTTCCTAGGTGATAGAAGGTGGAGCGCCTCGCCACCAACCTTCTCCCGTTTCCAGCGTGGAACGAGCCCCGCGGTGCGACGTCACTTCCTTTACCGGGGGCTCTCCTTCCATTTTTCTTTTCTTTACCGTGTGGCGGCCGACCGGGCCCACAGGTCGCGGCGTGGCAGGAGGAACGAGAAGGAGAAGGAAGATCGGAGGGATCGAGGCTCACCTGCCCCGCTACGGTCACTCGACTTCCGGTAACCCCGAGCGCGCGCGAGAGCAGCGCATGGCCCACGGCCACGTAACCGTGACTCTTCTTCTCGTTAATGCTTCCGCTCCGGTTTTCTGGACGATTTCGTGGACGCAACCGTGATTTCTGACCGGACGGAGAAGACCGTCTGGGCTCCACGACGACTCGTTCTCTTAATTAATCGGGGAATCGTTCTGGATTGGAAACGAACTTACGGCCCCCATCGAAATTACCTCTTCGGGGCCTGTTTATACGTAAAACGATTTCCACTGTACGCCCTGAGAAGGAACGACGGCGAATGCGAAAAGAGTGTATTCGTGTTCTCGAAATATATTATTAGGTGTAGAAATTAATTCCTGGCCTTCTTTTCTATATAATTGTTGTTTATTTACGAAAAACCAAGATATGATCTAGTCTAACACATATGACACCTTCTAAACCAGCCCGATTTTTATTTCTACAGAAAAAAAGAACTTCATTTTAATATTTCACGCATAGAGAAACGAGAACCCGTGTCTGCCCGTCATCCTACGCAAGTATATCCGGTCTACATGGTTCGGTTCTCTATAAAAAAATGCATGGAGAATTAATTCCAGGGTGTAGAAATTTCATAAAATTCTAGAGTAATTTCCATTCGCTGTTCCACGCTTGCTCGAAGTGTTTCCCGGCCGCGCTCGTCTCCGTAGGTCTTCCAAAAGGACGATCGACGGGATGGAAGGTGGTTTAGGACGAAAAATGCGAAATAAATGAGCGAAAAAGATAGGTATAAAGGCGAACCGGGGAAAGGAAGTGACGTGTTACGGATAGGCTATCCTATGTTTTCTCCTAAGGAGCAGTTTCCATCGGCGAGGAAAGGAGCAACACGCCTCTTCTCTCGTCTCGGTTCCCTCTGTTGTATATCTTCTCCCTTCCTCGGTCTCTCTTTCGTGCCTTATAAGTTTATGCGTTCTCACGCTCTACGTCCCCGCCGCTTCTCTGTTAAACTATATATGTACACACCTTCTGCACACGGTCGCGAGCGCCTCCTCGGGAACACGCTCGTTTCTCCCTTTTTTTCACGGGTTTATAACGCAACTCCGGCGCGGCGACGCGGCTCGCACGCAATTTCAATGGCAACCGTTTCTCGTTCAGATTTTCGTTCATTCACCGGAGTTAAATCACGCCGAGGTTGAGTTACTAAATGCAGGAAAACTTCCATTGACTTTTAGAGGACGGCCAGGTTTCTTCGTGACTTCTTTAGATTTTCGAGTTACAGCCCTTGTATCGTTGTTGTAGTGATTATACTACGAAAAATAAGCGGTCCCTCTGGACCCTAAAAATAGGCTTTCCATCCTCTAGAGGTTAAATTGTTATTTCTCGAAACCGTACTCGTGTAAATTTGGTAAATTGTCAGTGATAGACCCCAGGCGTTCATTATTTCTCGATTGTATACACGATAATACAATCATCCAATAGATTACACAATATCGTATTTCTCGTATACTTTCATCTGAAAATTCAAACGACGACCGTAATAGTCACAAGTCCACTGGTCTCTCTAAATAAGCAGAGACGGCTGAACAATCCCACAAAGAGTTGCATCGCCCTATCCAAATCAGGAATAACTGTTCCCCTTATTGTCCGGGCCGCGAACCGAGAGCGTAGACGTCCGCCGCGGCCAGCTTCCTAGTTATAATAAACGGCGTGAAAAAACCGGGGCAAAAACCTGCCCAGCCTTCGGCGAAGTGTACAGCACACCGTGGAGCAGCTTCTGCTCTCTATCAGCAAATCCATCCCGGCCGTGTGTTTCCATCTCCTTGCCACGCGGCCAGCTCTCCTTTCTCTCCTTTCGTCTCTCTGATCACCGTAGGTGTTGGCCGGACAACCGGCGCTGCCAAGGCACTACTTCCTTCCTCGTTGCAGTCATCCTCTTGGCTGTCCGTTCTCGTTCATCCCGCGATTTCTCACTGCGCCTCGTGCGAATCTCAGTCTTTTTATCCTCTTTAACATATCGACTTCTCTCCCATTCCCCTGTTCACCATTTGTGCTTGTCCTTCTTTATCATCCAGTGCCATTTCTTCCCTGTTTATATATGTATACACAGGGTGAAAAGAAGGATTTATAACTTCTATAATAGACAAGTACCTACTCGTCGAATCGCTGAAAGAAAAGTTCTGATAAATATGTATCAAAAAGAGCGTTCAGACTCTCAGAACACTCAGTGCTGAGAAGCCTTCGAATGCTCATAGATGATTTACTGTAACAAATAGGACGTATAGAAAGCTCTCTGCGACCAAGAAAAAACCCAGTATAATATTAATAAATCTACTTTGAAAGCATTAACTTTTCGCCTTATTATTCTCGGTAATCACGTCGTCCTCTCTTTCTCTATCTCTGGGGACCCAGGCTAGCCTAGAGTCGGTGCTCTCTATCTCTTGTTGCTCCTCTTTCGCGACGCTCTCTCACCCCTCCCCCCTTCTCCTTCCGCCTTTATTAATATCCACGGCTGCTTGATCGACGGTTACGATTTTCTCGCGCTCCCTTCCGGGTTCTCGGTCATCCCCGGGCGAATAATATATCCGTGCCACGGTCTCTACAGGTATACACACCAATGGATTTGTGAATGAACTGGGTAGAAAAGCAACTAACTCGAACGGCCCGCGGAGGATGTATCTCCAAGAGGAAGTGTCCAGAGATATATCTAATCTCTTTGGACTTTCGTTGCTTGGCCGTTGAAGGGGACACTAAGGTATTTCGAGAGAGGGTGCCATTTTTCTGTTTCGAAGGTTTTTTTTCCAGTTTGATATCGAAATCGGTAATGTCGCAAAGATATTTCGCGGAGGCGATTGTATGTATCGCGGTCGAATTCGTTCCCACGGCCGGCTGGTAAACATAAAACCAGTTCGCTCGGGAAATAGAAGAAATCAGATCAACCTGTCGCTGCTTATTTAATAATGTACAGCATATCGGCTGGCTTTCCACTCTTCGAAAATCGAACGAATGCGTTTCACGTGCGGCATTTAGGTTTTGAGTTACCAACGATATCGAGCTGTGCAATTGGAACTGTTTCGACCCAGTGTGACAACGGAGGATTAAGTTGACGTTTTATATTACATATTTACAATTTACAGTAAACGTACATTTACAATAAGGGGTTAACAAGTTTCTAGAGGTACAACCAAATCTTCGATAGAATCCGATCCGAATGGTCCTGGTAAAGAATCCAGAATTAAAGAAATCTCGTTCCTCTTATCGTATATTTCCCGATGATCCGCGAATTTATCGACATCGAAGCGAGTTGCACCTGTTCCCCGCGATTAGAAGGCGAGATCCAGCGGGGACAAAAGCTCCTGAAGATTCCCAGCTAACTTATCGATACTATAGCCCGTGGTAACCGGTTGGTATAATGGTCTGAGACACCGGAGAGACGTCTCACGGCTTCGCGAAACAAACTTCGAATACAGAAAAAGTTACCACTTTTCCGAAAACTTTTTCTTTAGTTGTAGACCTGGTTCTACACTTTTCGCCAATAGTGTATGTCTTGACAAAGAATTAGAATCTGTATAAAATCCAATACATTAAGGGTTTGAAGTCGATATTTAAAAAAAATGGAAATATAAAGAAACAGTAAAAGTGGTAACTTTTTCGTCTGCTATCTGTACATAGAATACGGTGTTGGGTTAAAAGTTGCTCGCGCCTGGAGGATTGTTTCCTGATCGAGATACGAGGATCGATAGCTACGGTCCTCCACCGTTTTGAACAGTTTCTTCGGCCGCGGGAGAACACCGGTGGATCGCTAATTGGCCGATTTACGCGGTACGCTGGGCCCCCGACGCGATCTCGTAGCGATCGCGAAAAACTTTCCGTGCGCGTCCACCCGGCGATAATCGTTCCTTATCTATGCAAATTAAAGAAGACGATTCGCCGAGAGGTACATGGATTCGCGTGTACGATATCGTGTTCAAGCGGCTGGGGTCTCGAAAATTTCTGCTCGCTAGGAAATCGTTTCGTGAATCGTTAAAAGGCAAAGCCATGGAGGTGCATAGTCTCAGTCTCGTAGAAATGATGACACTCTTGGAAATCTTCTAAATTCTTGGCAGAAGATGTACAAACACAATTTTTCAAAGGAAGGAGTAGATGCTTTTGTCCAATCGAAAAAGGAAGGAGATGGAATTTTGCAGATTTGTTCATTGGGTTAGGTTATGATTGAAAAACGCAATAAAATGAAGGTTTGTCTTATTATAAATGGAGTCCACTAAATCCTGTCCCGTTTAAATTTTCAGATATTGCTATCTGAAATGATCACAATTTGCATAAATATTCGCAGTCTATTCATAAGTACTAAAACACTTATCGAAATCTATATGCAGTGAACGCCACACAATCCATTACGAAATTGTTCAAAGATCGAAGTAAATATTGTTTAAAGGGACATTAAAGCTCGATGGGCAACGCGTATACCACCGTGAAGTAATAAAAACATGGCATAACCCGAAAAGAAATCATTTTTACGAAACACAGCGTTTTCATCGTAATAGACCAGGTGTCGTAACACCACTTACGAACGGTAGCTAAGCAGCCAGCTCGCTCGTTGGCGAGTAGTTCGCGGCGATATCGGGCCGAGTTTATGAATGGTCCTACGGTCTGCCGGAAACGCGTCCCGTAAGAAATTTTTAGCCTTGCTCCCGGGGAAGCAAGAAGCCTCGCATTAATCACGGTTCTCGCCCCGGCAGCATCCTCGACTGGCGCGTTTCAACGGCTAAAGAGAGAGAGAGAGAGAGAGAGGAGAGTGAGAAAGAGAGATTCCTGGTTGGAGAAGTGGGGACACAGCCAGGAATTACCGACGTTGTTAAATAGTGTTTGCCGTTCCGAGCGTCGTTGCACGTAATTACGTCTCTCCGCCGAATGCTACGTGTTCTCGTCGATTATTCCCCCGTTGGAACACACGGGGGCCCTCTCTCGCCTGGCGTGATATTACGCGGTGGCCAGCCACTTCCGTGCTACTGGCGAGCCGCTGCGCCGAATCTGAATGAAACACCACCTCTTCCAAGCTGATTTTTATCGGGCCGGCTATCTTGGGAACGATCTGTTGCGAGGCGAAATAACACGCTCGTTATGTAATCCACGATATGGCCAACGTATAGTAGTACTCCAAGACAGGTACTTGTTCTGGACACTGATGTACATTTAACACGACTTCGGACAATTCGACGTAGGTGAACGTCTCGTGTACGTCGCGATCGGTACTATAGAGATTTGTTCGAATGAAGTCGGGTTTGTATTTTTAATACATTATTTGTCGGCTGGTATTTGATGGGTTTAGTAGATTCAACGATCAACAGCCGTGGAGCTACAGTAAATTCTCGATGAATGGTCGAAGGCTCCTCGGAACTGAGCACTCATCGAGGCTTTACTGTAGTTCGTGAAACAGTATTTCGTTCGCGTGTTTCACGACGTCAGCGGCAACGGGAGGCCGAAGGAAAAGCGCGGGGCTGTCTGTCTTCTGGAGGGGGATGATGGTTTCAGCCAGCCAAGAAAGAGAGAGAGAGACTAGTCGGTTGAAACGCGGCATGAATGAACGAAGCCGGACCGAATGGAGGAGGCGAAGCCATACTTCTATACGAGTGAGCGTATCATACGTGTGAGACCTCGGCTCGCATACAACTGAAAAGACACAAGCTTGTGGTGAAACGGACGGAGACGCCGTCGTATAGAGAAGAGACCTCGCGGGCACCGAAGTGAAAAAGATGAATGGCCGAGGAGGCGGTTAGACGATGACGGACGTATACGTGCACGCGGGATCTCGAGGGGCTAGTGAAAGAGCGTACGTGCGCGCGTCGTGAGGACAGACAAGGACGGATTTATCGTACGAAAGGAATGTTCAACGAGGACAACGAGCGTGGAGATATCGGTACGACGAAGACGGAGCTACGGTGTGATTGATAGCGAGCCCCGCGCGCTGTGAGTTCTGAAGAACGAAAGAAGAACGAGGACAGAACCTGGTGAGATCGCCGGTGTGGTAGGGACGACGCGCGGTCGTATGCGCCGACGCCAGTGTGAGTTTGCCGCGTCGACGGGAGTGTGTTCATTCATAAAACTTAACCGAGAGAGGAGCGCGAAAGAGGCCTAGGCGAGCGTGCACAGCGATTGGTGGGGATCCCAGGAGAGAGGAGACACCAGTCAAGTGTGTGTCTCGCCTCTCGTTTCTTCCTTGAGACTACGTACGCACTCGTTTCACCCTGTTCCGTTGATTATCTCTTTGTCTCAACGGGTGTACATACGAGTTTGTCTTCTTCGTTTACGAACGGGGGACGTTTCGAGGTATTTGAGGTGGTTTTCGCTTTCGAGACTCTTGAAGATATCTTAACGGTGCCGTGTGATTGGAGCATTCGTGACATCCGATTTTGCAAGTCTCTTGGTGCGCCCCCTCTTCTACGAGCTTAGTCTCCTCAAGGTTACACACTCGCGATTTTCTCGGATCTATCCACCAGCTCCCTGGACGATACAAACCATCACGGTAGGAACGTCTACCAAAGGATATTCGTCGAAAGCTTGTAATGGTGGCTTCTTGTCTGTCCAATCCAAGCGAATCTGCGCGATTCAACGCCACGAAGGACAAGGAATAAGTGCGCGCGTCCACCTCCGCGCGCTGTCGGTCGTCTGCCCTCGCCCCCCACCTGGTCGCCTCGAATAAACTCTTGATCCCCCTCTTGGTGGAGTGTTGCTCCGTCTTCCTCTCTTGTTCTTCCCTCCACCTCGATCGGTCGATCCTCCTCCTCTTCCTCCTCCTCAACCAAGAGGCGCGCGAGTGAGCGAAAGAACGCGTTCACGCTCGCGAACTCTACCTCCTCTCTCTCTGGCTACCTCTTCTTCTTCGCTCAGTGTTCCTTCCTGGCCCTTCGTCTCTCTCTCCCCTCGTGTACACACGCACTTACCTGCGGAACGCGGTCGTACGTGCTCGACGGTGGCGCTTCGGGTCTAAACCCCGGCAATCTCGCGGCTTTTTCTCTCTCTCTATTTCTCTCTTGCTCTCTGGGATCCCTCGATCCTTCCGAAAAATCATCGAGCGTGTCGCGAACGCGCGCACACACCACCCCAGTGTCTACTCCGGGTTGATCGAGCCACGATCGACGACGCGTGTGTGTCTTTCTCTGTGTCATCCTGTCCCCTCCAACGCTCTCGTCCGCGTGTGCGCGCGTGTGTGTGTGTTTGTGTGTAAGTACGTGCGTGTAACAGCGTGGAGCCAGTGACGTATCGATAATACACGAAGAAAGTATCCTGAAGTTTGAGAAAAAAGAAAGGAGGATCGCAACGAAGGTGCCTCCCCGTGAACGTCCGAACACAACTTTGGGACAAACTGGAGCGTGTCTCGGAGCAATACGTCTCCCCGTATTTTCGGAGCTTGGCCTCGTCGTTACACCCGCGAGAAGGCTCTCCTTTCCCTCCACCGTACACCCTGGCGTCCGTCATCCTCCCCACCCTCCCCTCATCCCCGGCACAGATTGCGCAAGCAGGTATTCGGAAATAGCCCCGTGGGTCGCGGTTATGAATTGATAGCAAACACATGCTGGACACGCCGCGCGCGCACCGGGGACCGGCTTCCTTCGACGGTGGCCGCGACACGCGCGTCTAACCGGCCTCCTCGTGCCTCCTGGACCCTACGAGACCAGTCTCGATCGCGGTCTGGGTTTTCGTTAGTTCCCTGGAACGGTTCGCTCGACGAACAGAGTCGAGATTCTTCGGAAACCTGCAGCAGGATGCTTCGATCTGGACTACAGACTTATACTCGAGAGTGTACCGATCTTTGAGTAGATTGCAAGTGATGGTGTTCTGTTGCCACTGGAAGTGTCTCTGCAAGTGTCTATGATTAGAGGACAAACAGTGATTGGGTGTTGAACCAGGTCAAGGTTCTTGAATCGTTACCGAAGTATATTCACCGTACCCCCAGTGTACAGACTCTTTTACCTTCATCAAGTTCAAGGGTCTACGCATCGTCTACGACTGTAGAGTGTTCTCTAAGACTATATAGTGTTTATACTGCGTGTTCAGTGTCACTACCAGACCCCAAAGTGTCTTGATGGCAATCCTGTCGTTCCTGGAATCGCGTCGATAGAACGGTATTGAACGTTACACGACGGAGAGTGTATCTAGCATGGGATAGAAGACTCCCCTGGTTCTCGTAGCTACGCTACGTAAGCCTCTTGGATCGCTGCGATGTCGTGACGATCGGGATCGATCGATCGTTCGTTCGTTCGCGGCACGAATGGAACTGACCGTTGATATCTGTTCGATTCTCGCGGGAACGGTGTGTGAAACAACGACAGTGTGCGAACGTGGGATTCATGTATGTACGGCAAGCAGCACCAGGGGACAGCACTGATGTACGTTGACTACGGGACGGATGCTTATGCCGGAATGGGAATCAAGGCCATGAAGTCCTTTGCCAGGCCCAGAGGTACGGAAAGAGCAGCCCCCTCTGTCCCCACTTTGTTACGTCCCCGAAGCCTTTTACTCGCGTTACCCGCAAGACGTCACCTTTTGTCCGATGCTAGGGGGAACGGGTAGTAGCTACTCTGTGTAGACGGGGCCATTATTGCGTTCTTCGCCACGGAAACCCCGTTTCCGTCGACTTTACAACGCTCTTGAACCCTTAACTGTACACCATTCCTATCTAGAGATGAGCATGAAGTTGTTGCTCTACTATAGCCACTTTGTGGAGAATTTCGAAAGCTCACTAGCGTTCAATTGACAGTAAGGGGGCATATTATTTCCATAATGGTAATGGAAAATACCGTTTAGTTGGTTGTTAAAAATGTTTCAAATTATGTTCCACTGTTCTAATTTACAATTGTTGCGGTGCACGAAAGCTGCACCACCTGATGAAATTCGATCCAATGGTTGTAAACTGTTGTATCAAGTAGCAGTGAAACGTTTCTCTCAGTCTCTCTATGTACTCGAAAGAGTTAACACGACAGAAACCTGATCGATCGACCAAAGGAATTCTAGCGACTCGTTCGGACGCTTGTCTTTGCAATTAGATTAAACTTGAGAATAACTTCGCGAGATACTCGAGATACTCCGAATGCTTTGACCTGATAATTTTATGCAGGGAATTTTAATAGCCTATGTCGTTTCAATCATCGAAATACAGTTGAGTGTGAATTATCGGTCGTAGAGGAATGATCTCGTTTGTCCTGAGTAAACAGTATTTTATAAAAACAAAGAGTATTTGCTGCACACGCCTTGCTGCGTCCTTTTCTCGCGACGGTCCGAAAGCTCTTAGTCTGTTTATGAATGGGAATACCAACGTCCCCCGGGCGATTCTAATGAATCACTAATCCCGGTGGCTCGCGTGGCACGCTTCTCCTCGCCCGTAGGGGCTAACCCTGACTTTGGAGTCGTTTCGCAGTAATCGCCTGGCGAGACACCGGGAGTGGATGAAAAAGGCACTCGCAGCAGCTTAAACAGTATAAAACAAATTTTTCTATTTATAAATTAGCACTATTATAAACATATAGGTAATATCAGTACGAAGCCTTAATTTTTTACACATATAACAGCGTTTTTTTTTTGTCGAAATTTGGATCTTCCTCGGACACTTCTCTCTTCCTTATAACCAGAATTTTCGTTCATAAATATATTATGTTATAAATGTATTATTCGTGCGTGCGCACGTTATGTATCCTATGGTTAACGGAACGCGACGTGATTTAGGTCCCCGACAGATTGCGACAGATGTCGACCAAGACGGTCCCGCAGGAGTGTGCAACCTGCATCCCCGGCTGCGTGCACGCTCGCTCGTCTCGCGACACGACCTTCCAGCAACGAGGGGTGGGAGTTCCTCTTCCAGGAGTGGGCGACCTTCGACCCTGACACGCTCCCAGTTCCTCCCTCCAGCTTGTACTGGATTCCGACGAAGCCTGGTTTCTGGAACGCGGAGGCGTCCGTTTCTCGAATTCGAAACGGAAATCGGTTTTCCGGTCTTCCTCGTTGAATCCTCCGTCGAGTCACGATGCACCTGGACTAATTAGATTCCGGTGAAAATTGATTTCTAAAGAGATACAAGTCCTTTGGTCCCTTGAGTTTGCGATAATGTATCGTATTCCTTGTAGAGTATTTCTGGAATAACTAGTGCTTCTTCGGGGTATTTTCCTTGATTAACGAGGAAAGTAGGCACTGATAGAAAAAAAAAGCATTACCTACTGTTCGCTCCGTGTCTTCCCTACATTCCAGAAGGAGTGTTATATTATTACAAAACTTGGAATTTCCACGTTGAATCCATAGAAAAAAAAGATGGCGAAGTACATTTCTTTATCTTTTATTCGTTGTTCGAAACATTTTGTCCAGATAATGAATTCGCTTGTTTCTGTCCAAGACGCCTAGAGCGGCAGATCCAACGATCATCATCGTCCGCGAGTTCGTCAACGACGAAGCACAAGAGTTAACTTCGCGAATGCATTTAGCATTCGCAGCAGTGCGTGCACAGTGATTTATACCGAAAGTCTTGCACGAGGTGCATCTGCTGAAACGCCGGGTTAATGATAAATCTCACGGGTGGATTACAGCGGTGTGTGCCCGCGTTCGCGACCGACCGAGCGAGAGAGTACCCGTGGCCTAAGTAGGGGATATATCTCGAGCGGAGAAGCTATCCGGACGATGCTGCTTCCTGGCAACCGGTTCCAGCGAATGGCTTGATCCGTTTTGTTCATGTAGATATCACCTAGTCGAAGACGGATTCTCGATGGAACCAGTGTGTATACATATACACATTTTTGCATCTGATAGGCCACTACTCTACCTTGGAAATTGACGAGTCGCGCCTCCCCTGTACTAGTTTGTAGTGCAGAAAGAACAAAATATCCTGCGAACTGTGATTTCACAAATTACTAATCGTCCCACCCCGTGAAATTGCGGGGCCCAGTGGAAAAGGAACGCATGTCACAATAATATAAATTTACACAACTACTTTCAGGAAAAATAAGGTTAGAGCTTGTCGATGGTATGAAAAACCGACGTGGATGTGGCATGTGCTTATTTTCCACCGAATTCCTCAATTGTAGAGTACAAAGATCGAATCGAATTCTACGTTTAGTGATCTCGTATCAGTCCCTTCGTAGGATCCCGATGAGAATCGCCGATAAAATCCAAACGAATAAGTTTTACGATTAATCGCACGATCAGCGAAATTAACACTTTGATGCCGAATAACGTAGTAGCACCAAGTTGTGTATTTGCAAACTCAAAAATTCTCCCGTCAGTAAAGAGCGCACGTACTCGAAATCAACAACACTTAATGAGGGAATACCGTGATCGATCGCTGGACGCTGTTTTTTTTTTTTTTTTTTTTTTTTTTCTTTCGAAAATAACGCGTTTTCACGTTCAGATTCCGTCGTTAATTGCAGTTTTCGGGCCACGAGCAATTTGCGTCGGGGCGAACAGATTCGATCGCGAACCGCGGCGGCGGCCGATCGGGCGCGGATAACGAGGAAACGGTGGGGTGGGATCTCGACGTCGCTGGTTTTATCGCGATTCATGGGATCGGGAACTGAAAACATATCTCCCCGCGTATAATTTCCCCTTGCGTCAATTACCGTCTGCTTCGGAACGAAAACCGTCCCGGCGACCTCGCGGAATTAATAACAGCACGAAATGAGAAAGCAAACGATCCCAAGGCGCGCTCCTCCCGGCCCCACTGCAACGTAGCATTTCGATGAATAAGTCCGCGAAACCGGTAGCCCTTGCTTCGATCTTTAATAACTTTCCTGTCTTGTTTTGCCTCTTTTGTTACCATTACCAAACGGTGCTCGATTATATTCGAACTGGCGATCGAACGAGAAGATTGTCGATTTCTGAAGTTTTTAGAAATCCCATTTTACCGTTTGGGAATCGATTACTGCCCTCTGGAATCGATAGTAATGTCTCCGTTCGACGGTGGATTGGATGAAATTGAGATTTTTTTTGTACGATACACCGGGAATTTCAGTTTTTCTAAACGTGTACCGCACGAAATCGCGAAACAATGTATCGTTCATCGCTGCCGCTTTCTATTAATAATCGACGCCACGTCGAAGTCGGTCAATCAAATCGATCTCTCGCGCCAATTCTGGACCGATCGATCCGCGATTTCTACGACTGACGCTGTTATTGATCCTCCCCCCTCCTTGCTTGAGTTTAATAGACGCAGAACTCGATCTCTTCCGTGGAAATTCTTTCAAGATTCTACGAACTGCCAAGTTGCTCCAAATTCTTGAAAAAGCATTTTCGTGCGTTGAATCTGGAACTTTCTCGTCGATAATTTTGATCCGAGATCTTCTTTAAATCTTTGAAACATATTTTTAAAAAAATTGTTATCAGAGTGGCTAACTCTTGTTTTTTTAATTTCTTCAAATTTTAGTGCCAACACACACAACATGTTTCAACATTTTTTTTACTACTCTTTGGTCGTTATCGCGTGGCGTAAGCGGAAAGGTCAAAATCACCTCGATTCTTAACGCTGTGAATATAAATTTCGCGGAGTTAATCAGCTTGACAAATAAACTGCTCGTATATAGGCCGTTTCGAATAACGTGCGTGTATTTTCCGTTTCTTTGAAAAATGTTACTTCCATACAAGTGGTGACATTTCGTCGAAGCACACTATATTTATCACGTGTTCCCCAGTATTCGATTAACCCTCGACAGACGAAGGCCAGTGCATTAAAAAAAAAACGAAGTTGACCTTCATATGACCTCTACATATCCACCAATTAAAAAACTATTCACATCAAATTATGTGTTCCTCGATACCATACAAGCTTGATCTGATACACTCTCTTCTATCGCCAATAACATCCGAGGTATTCAAGTGGCCTCTTTTAGGTGGCTCACCCTGTATGTATCATTCGAATGAAAATTCTGTGCCGAACTTTCTCGAAAACGGTCCTCGTCCAGAGACCAGGCCTCGATCTCCAGGTTCGTTATCTTCCTCGCGGCGTCCTTCCGCGCTCGACGCCGAACCGAGAGCTCGCCTTGTCCCTGTTAATTAGTCGGCTCGTTTAATATTCGATACTCCCCCGGTGGGTTTCCACCATGGAAAAACCCTGGGGGGGGGCTGGTAACGAACCACGATAACCGATTCACCGTAATCGCTTGTTTTATCTGGCACGACCATAGAAAGACAGAGAGAAGCCAACCGACTAATCAGCCGTTAGTACGATAATTGGTCCATGGGCCGCGCGCAATCGTGCCTCGTCGACCACACTTCACTCTGTATATGTATTTGTGTGTGCATGCAGTACGCTTGTGGCCGCCGCGTCCTCGTCGACAGATCTGTCGTCGTCGTCGTCGTCGTAGCCGTGCGTCGCCGTCCCGCTGCCTCAGGAAGTCGGACGAGGCATGCGTCGACATTATCACCGGGACGCACGCCGGCTCGCCACGGTATCTCGGTGAAACACGCGGCTCCCTGATAATCGGCCGGCTAACAATATGTATGCCTGTCCCTGCCACTTGTTGCCGCTCCACCGTGACCGCTTTGGAAATCTTCCTTGTCCCCCCCCCCCCCCCGCGACGTGTATATACATACATGCGTTATCCGGTTTAGGTATATATCCTGGGCCAGTGTGTATCTTGGCGACTGATCGGAATGGCGAAAATCGGGCTTTGTGCATCTTTCGTGATTTTTAAAAAAGGTACAGTAGTTTTTCCCCCAAGACTAGTTCATAATTTCTGTATAGAATAACTATCAGAGGAATACTTTACGTCTCTGTTTCTGGGGAAATTGTGATGTAGGCTTGGGGAGGATTCCTGTTGTCCTGATATGGTGAAAGGTGAACTGGAAATACTGTTTTCAACAAGAGGAACCACATAAAAAACCTCTATTCCTTATATAGAAATTGTGAAGTAGACGTTTAGGGGATTCCTGTTATCTTAACGATAAAGGAAGTCATTGAAAAATACTGTGTCTTGATAGCTAATGACACGATCGACAGATATATGCTTTTTAATGTTACGCCTTTCCCACAGTCTCTCAATTAGATCAACGCAACGAAACGTTCCAGCAGGGAAAGGGGAGTCTATGCCGAAACTAATTATCGTCCCACAGATCATAGTGTTTCCCCGTGTTTCCGGCGGGCGTCCATTCAGCTGATTTAACGGTAGCCGGCACACACCGATCGTTATGATGTATTAACGCGTCAGGTTTCCATACTTTCCCCTCGATTAGACGCAACCAATAATTAGCCACTGCGTGCGCGGTGTCCGCCCTTATCTGCCTCGAGACATGCGGTCTCGCGATAATCGCGGACCCAACAATGTGTCGCCATTGCTTGTTTTTACATCGTATTATTAAGAATCGTCCGTGAAATTGAAGATCGTTTGTTTCCTCGATTTTACTGGGGCGTTATCGACGCCAACGATGCGTTGCCATGACACACCGCAACCGGGGATCACAGTGGTCCTGGTTTTTTTTTCCTTTATGCTCTTCGAAACCGCTGGACAAACGATTGGGGAATAGATAAAGGTCTCGTGGCAATTGTTGAAGTCGATTCGGAGAATTTCATGTGGAGGCTTGCGGTAAATCGGTACACCGAGCTTCCTCTCGTGACACAGGCTTTAAGCTGATAAATCAAACTGAACGGAAATGTCGGTTAAACCTACTCTGGTAACCAATTCGGTCTCAAAATTCTGTAGTCATGTTTCAAGGTAGACAAGTAAAAATCCAGAGATACCTACGATCAGCTAAAAGCTGAGGTCCACGTGTTCCAAAGCCCAGTCCCTCGAGATCACTCAGCACGAGTTCCTCCAGCCCACATAATTCGCCTAAACAAGCTTGCTACCTCCAAACCATCCCACTTTCTCAATTCCAAAGTCCAAGATACGTGCATACCAAAGAATCTAGGACCCAAGATCATTCGATTCCTAAAGTCCACATGTGTCCAGAGTTAAAGTCCTTCGAGACCATATATCGTCACCCCTTCGACCTGACTCTTTTCCCCAGCCCACAGAGTCCCCAGAACGAGTTCAGTGGCCCGAAACCATCCCACTGTCCCCGGCCAAGCCCTCGAAACGACAATTAATGGACACGTTCCGAGTATCCCATCAATAGAGACAACCACGGATCAGCATTGTCCCTCTATGCTCGGAACTGTCGTCGTTCTAGCCTCTGTTTGGATGACGCGCACGCGGCTAGAGGCGTGGCTGGGAACGCCATTAGGAATCGCAGTGCACGGTACATACACCAGATAAGGTTTATCTTGGCCAGCCGGATAAGTCCTGGTCAGCCCTTTTTCAACGGGGGCGGGGGAGAAAAACCGCAGAGCAAATATCGTCGCCCGTGTCCTTGCTCGTTAGCGAGGCAGGATGTGTGGAAATCGCAGGAGCATACGATAAACATGTAGGTATATGTATATCCAATCTGCTTTTCTACGAGGACCTAAGAATACACACCAGCAGCTTCCAGTTTTTCACTGTTTAGGGGAAAATGTTTCTTCCCCCTCGGTGATTTGCGGCTGCTGGAACGTCTCGATGCGGTTTATATATAGGCTAGGATCCATCCCTCGGTGAGAGATCCAAATTTATACGGTGTTCGGGGGCGAATGGTTTTCCCCTCTTCCCCTTCCTTGTGACCGTAGGGGTGGCTTTACCCCCGTCGGGAGACCAACGAACGCTTCTCGACGAGCAACAGGTGTACCGGGTCACGTGCACGCTGAATAGACAACGATGCGTGGTCTGCCACGTGTTTCGTTGGCACGTTGGTTTCCGGAAGTTTTACCATTAGAACGGTGTATCGATTGGTCTTCTCGACTGTTCAGACTGTAAACAGTTACTTGTTGATTCCGTATAAAAGTCTCGAATTAATCGTAGCCCAGTTTTCCATCCCGAAGATCCTCATTATAATACCCGATTGCCGTGCGGTGGACGGGACACGTCACTCATCGCCGCCGAGAATAATTAAGAATTTCTTCTGGTCGCGTGAAAAAATCGACCTGGACTTTCGAATCCCCCTTCGACGAGAGAAAATTGTTCGCCCGTGTGTTGTTACGACACACCCGGTGATCGCAGTTTTCACGTCTTAATTATCACGACTGGGGGAAAAAGGGGAAGTGTCAATTAGGGAACACGAACGATCGAAGTTTCTAGGATTGATTAAAAGCTGGGTAGAGAGAGGTGAAGAAAGAAAGAGAGAGACAGGGAAAATAGGTGACGGCGAGTCACGGTTCACGGTGTGAATGACTGACGGGGCAGGCCACTTTCTTGCGTGCGAAACGCGATTAAACGTTCTCTCTCTGTCGTACCTCGGGGAGAAAAGGGGTTGTGTCGTAGGTGTATTCACGTGGACGATGGGGGCCGTGGCCGCCGCCATAATCGGCCCTCCCTTCCCCCTGTATTTTCCCATGGAGCCATTGTGTCGCTTGTGTAAACTGCTTTCGGTCTCTTTTGTACGCCTCTATTGCCGCTTGGATACCACGGTTTACGAACGATACTTCTTTCTCACTCCTGTCGTTATTTTTACATCGCCATGGCCATATAATTCCGCGGAAAATCTCACTCCTCCGCGGTATAATTACTGACACTATTCAGTCAATAATTATAGGGTACTTTTCAGATGAACTGATCGATGAGCTATTTCGTCTTTTCCAACTTAATACAAACGACTCAAAAGAAATATACGATTCTCCTATATCTGAGCAGGTTGGTTAAGTATTCTATTTTGACATACGATTTAAAAAATTTTCGATAACGACATTTTTTTTATTAAATTTTTATGCTGAGCCTTTGTTTGTGTATATTTATTATATTTTAAACGCCTAATAGAAACGAACCTATTTATGGATTTTCCAAGGTAGGATCGAATACAAGGAACTTATGATTAAAACAGAGAGTAGTGAAATTGCACATGAAATTCAATGATCGATCTTCTGGGGGCAATAATTAGCTGTAAATTCAACAAAATTTTAAGAAAATCGCGTCGAAGCGTATTCGTGAGGCGTCGAAAACGGGAGAAACAGAAGATTTCGGCAGGCACGCGGTATACGCGCTGGCTAGTAGTTTGTTCAGGACAGCTGCCGCAGTTGTTTGGCTGCTGAGTATATTCCAGAGTCGCCGTGGAAAGAGGGATAAGCCAGAAGACGTTGCCAGCACGTGCCCCGTGTCCGTTAAACTCATCTACAAACTTACGACGGCCTGTTCCACGTGTGGAGGGAAGAAGGAAAAAAAATTACGACCCCATAAGCAGCCGGAGGAGCCTCGATCGTTTTTTAATTCCTCGACGATCGTGTCGCGCGCGCCTGTTCCGGAGAGGGGAGAAATTCCCTCAGAACCACGAGAAAATAATACTTTCTTGATGTTTAGAAATCTAATTCACGCCTTTTTAAATTTTATTCAGATTCCCAGAATTTTAAATCCAGTTCGAAATATCTAAAGTGAATCTCGAAACACGTTGAAAAATTGTACTTCTCCGAATACACAACAGAAAAACAAAAGCGAATATTTTCGTGGAATATTTTCAATCGGTAATTAATGAGATCGTGAAACCATCGATCCTCCAGAAATAGAAAATCCATTTCAAAGTTTCTAAAGTGAATCTCGAAGAATGCATCTTGTCCTTAATTATTCTATTTTACACACCAGGGATCCATCGATATCGTATTCGAATTAAATAAACACACTGTACGGAGTCTCGTAAGAACGTTTTCAACTTGTTATCGACGATACAGAAGGATCATCGTGTGCCCCGTTCGTCGCGATGACGGGCGTCATGTACTTTGCAATTGAAAGCAGCGATGCATTTTCCCGCCACGTAACCGTTGCTCGACTCGCCAGGCGAAAAATGCAGATCGTCGAACGTGGCGGGGGCCTTTAGAATACCAAATCGGGCCGGAGCTCTCGGGCCCTCCCGATATTAATTTCGTGTCTTCGAAACGAGCGAAACGAAACCGCGGAAGCGATACAAGATCGGTCATAGGCGTGCGCGCTTTCTATCCGCGGATAATTGGCGAATGGCGAACATTCCTGAGGGACGAGGCAGAGAAATTGCTCTACGTCGAAGGATAATTTAATCGTTTTCATTGTTCGTTCTAAAGTCGGAACGAAGCATCAAACGATCCCCGAGGCTAAAGAATTCATCCTTTTTCGCTTTAGACTCGTGTTCAGAGTGAACTTTGGGATCGTTGGTTTTATAAAATACTGGCAATTATTCGACGAAGAATGCTTCAATTTCTGGTCAACAAAGAGATTAAATGAATAGTTAAACGTCTAATTTTATATTCAAACAACGTTTAATCGCTTCCAATTCTCAGGGAGGGCTCAACGGAGGGTCTCGAGTGACTCGATAATGAATTCGTTCGACGCGTTTTAACGACCGGGTCAAGCAGGTATCGTAACAGCGTGGAGCGATCCGATGGATCTGTATTTTTTTTTTTTTTCGGAATAGAAATGCGTTTTTTAAGACAATCGAGGTTATCGGATTGTAGAAAACATTTCTGCTCGACCGCTGTGTGTACGATTGGTACCCCGGGGGTAAAGAAGCAGGCCGCAAATAACGCCGCGAGGCTATGCAAATTTATGTTGAACGAGCCCGGGTCAAATGTCACCTGGGTCGCGGGTCGTTGCCTATTTGCATTTCCATTCGATTAACCAATGGTCACCGGCGTCCAACGTGGCTTCGATCGATCGATATCGACTTTTTCTGAACAGACGAAAAAAAAGATGATCGGCCCCACGCACCTGCGTGCTTTCTGGCCCTCCTGACGAGGACATTTTCGGGTTTAATCGAGAATCCTTCGATCTCTTCTTAGTCCTCGGGAACAGATATTTACTTTGAATTTCTCATACGTTGAAATCTCGATGTTTCGAATATTCACGCTATCGTGATCGGTACTTTCACATACATTCGGGGAGCATCATAGATCACCGAATCCTCAGTCTTCAGAAGTTATAGATCCCAATCCAACAGATCAAAGTTTCAAAATTCTTCCAACTGTTCTTCAAGTGTGATCGATGATTCCTCGATCACGGAGGTCCCAGGTGCGACAGGAGATAACGAGTCGAGACGGTACGATCCACGAAATTCCAAAGGGATCGCGATCACGGTTACGCACGGCTACGGCCAGTGGCCGGTTCACACGGCGCATTCGAAACGAGCCACAAGCCACAGGCGTCGTTCCCGCAAGAAAAAAAGTTCGCCGATTGTGATTCCGTTCACGGCGGCAGCGTTGCGCCGTGGCACGTGGGGTTTCAATTCGCGTCTCCTCTCCAAGTAGCCGGCAACGACGACCGACGTTATTTCCAACCTTCGACGGAGAGAGACGTTCCTTTCTTCCTTCCTTTCCTTCCTTCGATTACTCGCTCCACGGCCTGTCCAACTTGCGATGAATAATTCCGCGACGTCGTTGATACACTTTGCACCCGCGCGCCTTGGAATTTTTCCCGGGCCCACTTTAAACCGGCAAGGAACCTGTCCCTGGTAGCTAAACGATTACCTTAAAACAGTTCCTCGAATTTCAACTGGAACCTTTACTGAATATTTTTGTGTGCAAGATGACGACTTTCGAAGACAAGGCTGCACAAATTGATGTTCGTAGACTATCCGAAAGTATACTAAATATGACAGATCTTCCCATTAATTGTAGACTGTTTAACAGATCATTGCATTCTTCGCTGAATGAAATTGGGCATGGATTAAAATGGAATTAAAGAAATATATTTGTCCTTTCGCTGGATTGTAATATAAGCGAATAATTCGTGTTAAATGAATTTTCAAATTTCTGTAAGAAAATATATAATTGAAAATCCAAGGTGGGTTAAATTGACCCGAACAGTGTGCGAGGGTCAACTCTCTGGCTACTACGCGCCACCATAAGTGGATTTCTATTATGCATTATAGTAAGAGACGTTGGTAGCCACCACGGTAACTATATACTTTTATTTGTTTACTTGTGCATACTGTTATTACAGTACTGCCTATGGCAATCGGAGGTTTAACGAGTTTTCAATGAAATCCTGCCAGTGTTCTTATTTTCCGTGCACATGCAGACAATTCGAGTTTCAGTTCCGACGTTGATTTCGTTACTGGACGAAGCAAGATGCTCTCGGAGTCGCGTCCTCCGCTCGTATCGATACTTTGTACGTTCGTAACCGCGCGCGCACCAATATGCAAAACCAGTGGTTCCTTCGTGGCCCTATACCGCGTGTGCCGAGTAGAGACAAAGGTGCTTATGGGTTACGAACGGTGGAGAACTTGCCGTGCGTGCACGCCATACATACTTAATGGAGTTTCGGCGGTGCCTCCGTCCGTATCGTCGTCGTCGTAGCCGGTGGAGCTTATAGCCCATGCAAATCCAGCTGTGCAGATATCGCGACGATGGTATATAGTGTCTGGTGTGCATGATTTTTATCGAGTCACACCGTCCTCGAGCGAGGGTACAACCCTGATCATCGTCACACCCGACACAGCAACGATCGCGCGTCAATCCAGACCCTTCATACATTTTTTAATATCCCACCGGCTAGAATCGTTATTATTACAGGAGGAATTGTACTCTATTCTTCTTCTTTAATTTTTTCTTCTATATTTATCACAAACTTCTCTGAGGGGAGAGGGGCGAACATCGAAAAGCCTGACGGTCGTTCAGTTTCTCTCTCCCCTCGAGGCGACACCCTGTTTATCGTAAACGGAAGAAACATAAGGCAAGCGAGCTTGATAAGATTATACCGGTGCCTGGTGTGAAAACAAAGGACCAGCAATGTAGGACTTTGTGAAACGGAGTCTCGTAAAACGGCCCCCACAGACGATGCGATTTATCATATACATTCAAGAGTTGCATAGAATCACAAATCGTACTCACAATCACGTCGTATAAACAGATTTTTAATATGCATGAGTATCGTATGATTAGACCGTACGTCGTTCTAGAAATTCTACGACTATGCCACAAACGTCGCGACTCTCTTTTAAACAACTCACATTGTATTGTACAATCCGGTTGTACGATATATCGTATTGTATGTGGGCCGTTTTAGAGTTGCGTAAAATAAATCGTATCGTCTGTGAACCTTTTAACATTCGTACAGAAGCGACAATTCCCCCCAAGAACAGTGTCTTCTGTCTCCCTTTAATTTATTATGTACGTACTTGATTTAAAAAAAAAAAGACTGAAATATTGTTATACTTTAAACGATCTTACCTCAGGCGAATTACATCATCCCGAATTGGCCGAAACATTTCCCTCCGACTGGCCCTCGATCTCCCTCGAATTACGCGATCGTAAAACGCGGTCTCGAGCGGGGTAGGGGGAAAGAGAAAAAAAGCGAGAGAGGCCGTTCAGAAAAGGGAGAACGCGAAAAAGGGGGCGACCGAGAGAGAGAGAGAGAGAGAGAGTTTGTACATACAGTGAGAGTCAAAACTACGTATACACCTGACAAAAGTTCGTGTAATACTTCTGTAACATCTTACTATTGTAATACCATGGCAGTAATACAGTTGGATATGATTTTTTCAACATTTTCAGGATGAAATAGGCAGCCGAAAAATTCACAAATTTGGATGTTTAAATATAATGAAGCAAGTGCATTCGTGGGTCTTTTAATGAGATCGTGACTCAAAATATAGAATTACTTACTGGACAAAACAGTTTCAGTTGGTTAAGTCCTTCTCCACAGTCACCAAATTTCAATGTAGTAGGAATATTACATTTTAAACTGAGATAAATAAATACAAATGAATCCCATACTTTCAAAGTGTGCACTCACTTTTGATTCTCACTGTATACCTATACGGTGGAGAGGACGAAGAAAGAGATGGTATTTCGCGCGAGCGCCATAAGGTGTATGCTACATCGTTCTCTCGCCTTCGCGGTGTTCACGGACGGCATAGAGCAGCAACCGTGTACCTACAACGACGATGCACCTGCACCTGCCTCGGCAGTTGCACCCCTCTTTAACGACGATGCTATCTAGGATGGTGTGGATGCCCCCCTCGCCTGGTTCGCTCGCTTTCGCTGCTCCTGCCGCCGCCACCGCCGCGACACCTGACGCTTCTTGCTCCTCCGTCTACAACGAGACTGTCTCTTTCTCTCTCTTTTACTCGTTGCCGCGCGCGTGCTTTCCGAGAGCACGTCGCTTTGTGAGAAGTACCATTAACCTGCCTTCTCACACATCCACCCGCCCCTCTGTTCTCTCTCCTATGGCCAGACGTGTTCCCTGCCCGATTTCTGACACCCATCCGTCTATATTAGAGCGCTTCGAGCCGGAAGAATTTGGGAATTCTGTGATTGAGGGATCTTGAGACGAGTTGTATCGGTAGGTGGGAGATTCTGAGGTCCGACAAATTTTAGGGCGAATGGAATTTGGAAGTTAGGTATCTTTGATACGTAGACAATTTGGAGTTTTCCTTTCTTGCGGGAGATTTTCAGGTCTAGGAAGCTTCGAGGCGAAGTAGATTTGGAAATTTCCATGTTTGGTGCGTTGGAAATATGGATCTGTCTTTCTATGTTGAATAAGGGAGTCGATGTTTTCCTCTTGATGTACAGAAACTTTGCTTTCTTCTTCCAACATGCAAGAAGTTCAGAACCTTGCTTCTTTGACTCTTAGAAAAATCAAAGATCTCCGACGTAGAAACATAGCCTCGAATCTAAGTATTCTGTTGTACTTTTAGTCGGTACTCTGAACTTTGTCTGACCGAATTTGTCTCTGCTGTTTCAGATATCCCGGCGCAAGTGCCGCCGTTAACACCTGGGACCAACAAGAAGATGACCGAGGCCCTGGAGGCTTCTTTCGCCTCCTGGGAGAAGGAACGAGTCCGCCTCAACATAACCAAAGGTTAGTACCCGATTCTTTTCGATCGGTTTCTCACGAAAATTGTTCCTTTCAGACTTCCTTCTATCTCGCATCCCCTCGCCCGTATCCTCCGCGTCGTACGTGATCCTCAACGACTTCTAATTACAGGATCGAGATTTTACGATTCGTGTGCTCGCGAGCTGTATTCGGTGTGGTATCGTCGAAAAGACGCGAGCACGTTGCCTGGAACGATAACCAATGCATTAACGGGATTGTTAGGACGGGTAACCGTGTTCTCCCATTGGATTCACGAGATTCCATTACCTCGCGATCGTTTACGCGCCGGTGTTAATGGACAGCGAGATGGCGATAATCGGGCTTAATGAGTAACAGCCGATCGTTCGATTCCCTTCGTCGAGATTTTATTGGCGTTCACGGTCGAACCGCGGAAATTATGTGTACCTACCTGAAAACTCTCGAGACGTTTCTTGGATTTCAAATAACAGGTGGAGTTGTGTTTCATGTGTATTTGGAGAAGGATGTGATAGTCTCGACGTAAAACTCGCACCACGCTGCGTTCGGTTCCGATAACAAACGTATTATCTTCGAGAGTTTCCCCTGAAATGTAACGAAACGAAATCAGGATCTGTACAGAATTACCCTCTAACCGAAGTATAAGGTGTCCCAATATGTAACCCACTATTTTTTGTTCTGACACTCCGTTTCAAAATCATTCGAATAATTTGGAACAATAGTAAATTACTTATTGGCACATCCCCAAGTATTTACACTGCAACACCCTTGAGTTTCCCAAGAGGGAAGGGATATCGTTCAACTTCCATTCTGATAGTCACCATAGCCTCCGGTTCCCCAAAAAGAATGGAACCATGTACATGATAGTCGTCGTAGCTTCCCCACAATCGGTACTCCTCAGACCCTATCCAGAATCCTAATCAAAAGCAAAACCCAACCACCGTGGATCACACCCGCGAAGCGACAACGGTCTACAGAAAAAAAAAAGGATAGAAAAAAAAAACACAAAAGGAACTATAAACAAGGTTACAGAGGCGAATCTCTCGGCCTGCTACAAAAGAAAGCTTCTCGACTGGTTGCGCACGGGGCCACGGTCGAGCGATCCCGTAAGGTAGGAGAAATTTGTCGAAAAATCGGCGACGAGATCGGTACCGCGATACGTATGTGTATATGTATATGTGCTCGAAAACGGGGTGGTGGGAGGGAGGGCAGACAGCAACGGGGTGCGTGAGTGCGCGAGCGTGGAGAGACGACGAGGTATATACCGAGGCGAGCGGGTTATACGCGATGTGATGTGATGTGCGACGAGGCGGCGATGTGCAGGAATTGTGAATGTGATGTTGATGGTTCTCTGATGGGGAGCCGATGCCACACATCCGGTATGCGCATTCAGAGCCAGGCGGGTGTGACGTTACTTCCGGTCTACATGCCCCGGGTTCGTACCCTCCCGGCGAGATCACCTACAGTCTGACCTCCGTGAACCTAAACGAGGCAAACCACGCTCGCACCTCTGGCCTCTACGGGTTTTCACCGTCGAGT
Source organism: Dufourea novaeangliae (assembly GCF_001272555.1). Classification (NCBI taxonomy): domain Eukaryota; kingdom Metazoa; phylum Arthropoda; class Insecta; order Hymenoptera; family Halictidae; genus Dufourea; species Dufourea novaeangliae. The sequence goes on along the minus strand of NW_015373940.1, from coordinate 287,367 downwards.
CTCAGTCGATCAGGAGCAGCGTGATCACCACGAGTACTTTCGTGCTAGACCTATGTAGTACTTCTTTTTTTTATGTTTTAGTGTTCTAATACGTGGATAGTCTGATGCTTCTCGGAAAAAAAAAACAACACGAGAGTTGCACACATGAGTTTAATATTTTTCTACATAAGTTGGTACGAAAATATTTGCTGGGCGGTCACACTGACTAGGAAACTCGCGACGTATTTCTATTTCTTTCTTTCCAAACCCCCTCTGCACACCCTATCTCTCTGTCCCCCATCTTCCCCACCTCTGTTTAATGTGTTCTTCCATGCTCTTTTTTTGGTCACCCTCTCGTCCCCTCTCTCCCGTTCGTTTTATTGTCTCTTCGACCTTTTCGTCCGCCATTGTCTCTCCGCTCGCATGACCGTTTGTCGCGCCGCGTGTAGACCAGAGTTCGAGCTCGGTCACGGATGGAATCGGTGGACCGTGGATCTTTCGGTGAGAGGTTAATCTTGGAACGTCTTGATTGCTTCTGGTCAATTGTCACTGCTCACTCTCTGCAATGTTTTTTTATTTCACCGTGTCCGGACATTCATGGACTGTAGTGTACATTATTCTAGATCAATGAATTCTGCAGAATCCCGAAAAGTACGTATCCCCCGTAATCATCCTACAGCATTCACGCATAGCAATTTTTTTCCGCCGAGGGGAACTCTGCATTGAGATTTCACGAATATTCGCATCGTTAAAGGCTCCCTGTATCAGCGTTCTACGTGTGGCTTATCGCTGTTTGCGCGAGTAGAATCCAAAATGGCGCGTTTGCTCTTGGAAAACAATCGGGGACAGCGATCACAACTACCGCCGCGGCTATCATTCCGCCTGGTAGTCCACGGATTACCGAATATCGGTTCGAATCCGCTATATCACAGGTACCTACGCATATTCGTCGAATGTTGCGCGCGAGCGCGTGCTCTGCAACGGACGGCGAAGCACCTGCCGGACACAGAGGCACGGCGTGCATTCGCGATTGCATTGTAGGACGTCAGAACCATCTGACGCATTCGTTATTATGATTTATTCAGAATCTACCTTTCTTATGAATAATACGGCTGGCCAAGGATGCCATCCTCTTCGTCGAATCGCGTCGTGTTCGGTTCACGTGATCGGTCGAGCAACGACGCTACTCGTCTGAGTTCGAGACACTTTTTTTTCTTTTTTTCGATTTAAGAAATATATATTCATTCGACAAATTCGACTTAAATTCTCTTTTCACTCCGCTAATCGAGATTCGACGATAGAATCGAAGCAGAACGTGGAGCAAAACTGAACACCTTGATTGCAATTTTATCGCGTCGGTGGATCGACTGAATAAAAGAGAAGGCGGGAGATCCTGCCGTGTTCTAAGAACGAAACGGGCTGCCCCGCGTTATTTCCTAAGCCAGGTGATTTACACTGAATGGAGTGTTCTCATGGCACACCGTATTTCCCCCCCGCAACGAGGGGAAAACGGGGAATTGGTAAGAACACAGAGCTCTTCTTTAAGTTGTAATAAACTAGAAAAACATTTAAACTGCTTTCGAAGCCGACGAACTGCTCGTGTAATGAAACAGTTTCTCGCCTCTGTAACCACGACGGAGGGAGAACGTATTTGTGGATTGTGCCTTCGCAAAGGTGAATAGAGTACCCGAGAATAATTCATGTCGAATTAATCTGGTTCGCCGTGTTACGCGGAAAGCGAAAGGATCTTGCGAGCCTTGCACGCGAGATCACAAACCATCTTTCCAGTGGTACTAAATACCAACGATAAAGAACATGTTCGATAGAGAAGATCGGCGAAGAACGAAAATGGAACTTTCCACAAATTTATAGAAAAGTGGAACTTTGATGTTTCGGAGAATTGAAAATTTTCGAATGATTTTATAGTTGTGCCACGATGTGTTTTACGTTGAATCGAGTCACGACCGAGAAGATAGAACGCAAACAAAATTGTAGACATCGTGCGTCAGATGGCTAATTAAAACCTCCACCGTGACGCTCGGGGGCCGTTTTAATCTCAACATCGACGCGGCTTTCTTTCTACGGAGCGGCTGGTTCAAACGAAAAGAAGAAAGAAAAAAATCGAAAGAAAAGAAAGAAATTGGCGTCCACCTGTACGACGCGGAGCCGGTGAAATTTATCACTGGAGGGCACAGGTACATCGGTATCGTAGGCAAACCGTGGCCCATTGGGTCGCAGACGGTTCCTAAACCAACCGACCGAAATCACGGTCGGTGTTTCTGATTATTGCCGTGAAAGCTTGCGCGTGGCACCTGCGCCAGCTATCTCTGTTTAAAGATCGATGGGGGCTCGATTGCCTTTATCGTCATTTTCGGACACCTTACGACATTGGTATACCCCCCAGATCACTCCTTCTCTCTTTATCCCTGTCCCCTGACTGAACTTCTCGCAGTTCTTAAGTTTCTTGGATTTAAAAAATTTTTAATTCAATATTTTTACTAGGATGTGTCGATCACCATGACGTTCTCGTCAAAACATAAACTGGGGAGTCCTTGAATGTCCGTATGAATATCAATTCTGACAATGATCCAAATATTCTCCAAATCTTCCATTGGTTGCAATTCCTTTCATTTCAAGTGTTCACTGCCAAGCTTATAATTTCTAAAAAAACGAGTGAAAAATTCTACACCTGTAGAAGGTGTTGAACTCCACATTGTCGCCACGATGGAAAAAGAAGATGAACGCCGGCCAAGGTGTCCTTGAATGGCCATATCGAAATCGGCGGGAGTCCCAAGATCTCGCGATCGTTGTCGTCGCACATCGTGGTGTACGTGACTCGCGAGAGTAACGCTCTTTTTATGAATGAAGGGGCGCCCTCGACGCGACCCAGAGGGCCCCCTTCGCTTCGTTCGTTCGTGGAAACGATGAAATACATCGTTGGACCGGGAATCGGCGTTCCGCGCGCGACGATAATGCATAAATAGAGAAAAAGGTGAGAGCAAAGAGGACACGAGGACGCGCGCGCGCGCGTCACACGAAGTGTCTAACGGCACGGCACGATCAAAGGCGGCCGCCGCCGATATTTGAGGATCGCGCCGATGTTTGCCGAACTTATTCCTTGTCAGCACTGTTAACAGACTCTCTCAGCTCCTCCCTCCCTCCACCAGCTAAGCGTGAACCTCCAACGCCCCCGAGCCTTCTTTCTTTCCTTCTTTTCTCGATTATACACTCCTTTTCGTTTTCTTCCTCTCGTATTTCCCTTTAACTGGCCGGTCTAACTCCAGCGTAGGGCCATTAGTTTATGAAATATTTAGTGTTCAGTGCCGAGAAGCCTTCGAAGACTCATCCAGGATTTACTGTGTATTCCTTTTAATCAGAGACCTCGACGTTTCACTGACTAGTGTCTTAAGAATTTTTACAGAAATTTGTCTGAAATTGTTGGATAGAAATTGAATTGTCTGAATTTATTGAATAGTTAGCGTACGAAGTATGAAATCTGGAAAATCAGGGAGCTCTCCCGTAAACGTTTCACCGTGGAACGCACGATTACTGGGCCGCTATCGTCTCCTCCGGACGACGGAGAACAGCAGTGCACGGTGATTCGCTGGCCAGGGCTTTTAATCAACCGCGCCGCAATAGGCTAATCTAGGCAATTAGTTCCTCCACGACATAATCAACCGGACCAGATAAGGTGAAACTGTACGTTGGGGTGGGAGTTAAACATTTCTGTATTACATTAGAGTACGTCCGTGCATTATCATCGCCAGTAGAGAGAAATATGCAGATCGCAGTGGTGGAACGAGATATCAGAGGGAAACGAGAAAATGTATGGCTTTTCCTTCGACGACCACCCCCAATCCGCGACACGTGATTGAACATAATTGGAGAATAGATTAACACCCAGTACGTCTGTTGAATTTCACCTGGTGTGTCTCGATTCTATGCGAAATTTTCAGTAGACGATGTTGGTATGCATAAAGAGTCGAGTATTCGTATAAAAGAATGTTGTGATAGACTGAAAAAATTATTGTTTACTGTTTAGTGCAATTTACTAAAACCGGGTGACTTGTAGAGTTTTTCTATGTGTATTTTATTTCGTGTGTTACGACCTCATATATTCTTCTTTTGAAAAATCCGAGTTTACGAATACATTTTCGTGCACCGTATAAAATTATAACGCTCCGATATTGTATAAAATTATGGTATTGAAGTATCAATGTCACTAACAACAGGTGGTAACTCCGAAAAAGAGACTCGATTACGTTGCAGAGCATTTTCAGACCGGTGAGTCAGAGAAAAGTGAAAGTACGAGGTATCTTGATTCAGGATTTTCCCCAAAAAATTCTCGAAAGCCATTCGAAGATAGACGTTCACGCGGTGTTTCGACGAATGGAGTGGCTCGAGGGAGGTGGAAGCCTCGTTAGGACGGTTCGTCGTAATTTCTGTTTGCATTATGAGCCGAACAGTACTTTTACGCGGGAAGATACCGCGAAACAATGCAAGACACGCGTGCAAATATGGGCGCGCACCTCAAATGGGACATTCCAATGTTTCTCGGTATCGCCTTCTGCCAAAGATGGCCGGGTCCGAGCACCGATCATGTCGTCAACCCGACACAATATCTCTGCGGGCTTCGAAAAGCCTTGCGTCACTAGTCGGATCCGTCGCCTCCCTAGAGCTTCGAATACCACCGAACAATATATACTCGTTCCACACCCCTTTTACCTTGATTTTCAATAATAATAATAAAAACCATCAGAGACCTGACTGCTCATTTGGTTCATATGTATTCAGACTACATCTCACAAATGATACAAGTCCAAGTCTAAGTTAAACTTCAATCGTAATCCTGATTTAATTCATAATTCACCAAAGTACCAAAATGATACCTACTCGTTTCAAACTGTAATGTTAATTTTCAGTTCTTCTCCTAAACAGAATAGTTCAGTCTAGATTACCAAAAAACAGTAGAACTGCACTCAAGGAATTAGAATAGATACCGATCTGGTTTTCCCATTCGAAAGCAACTGAAACGCTTACATTACTCGCCTCGTATTCGATTTGAATAATCGTTCCACGTCTTGCGGTTACTTTTTACATGTCGCCGCTCTCGAACAGGCTGAAGGGTCGATTAACGGTGATCAATTATGCGTTACGTTGTCGAACATAGTATTTGTTCGCGGGTCGCGTGATACATACACGGTAGATCGCGATCGGAACGCTTTTTCACGCGGCTGTTTTTGTTCCCGCCCAACGGGGAAAAACCCGTGATTAGCGGAAAATTATTACCGTAATAGCGGCGGCACGTGGAATGATTTCAGATCGACAGATTAAACACAATTTTCCGCTCTTGATAATACGAAAATTACAAAACTCCGGACGGTTGAACAGAGAGAAAATTGAACGCCTAATGAGAACCAAATAGAATGATCACACCCCTGTTAACGTATTCCATCGAATCTATTATTAGAAACGAAAATATCACAGGAAAGCAACATCTAAATTTTCATTTAAAATATAAATGTTAATTTTAATTGAAAGTGAACAAATATTTCATCATAAACTAATGGCCGTATGCGGCTGTAAAAAATATCATTGGCTTCACAATTCCAAGCTCTACCACTGTGGCTAAACTTTATTAAAAAGTCAGTGTTTGTTATAAATATTTCGGGTATCGAGGATCCTAGGCAAATGGTAGTTTGATCGATTTAACCGATCATCCTGATGATATATTTTTTTTCCAGACCCGAGGCAATGGTCGGAAGCAGCTGTCGCACACTGGCTGCACTGGGCGATCGGTGAGTTCTCCCTGGAGGGTGTGGCGATGCAGCCCTGGCAGCACATGACCGGGAAACAGATTTGTGCCATGGGGAAGGAATCCTTTTTGGCACGTGCTCCGGCGTTCATGGGCGATATCCTGTGGGAACACCTCGAGATCCTGCAGAAAGGTACGTGACTTTCGTGTCCTCTCTGTTCAAGTTTGTTTGTTTATCCGCGCGCGATACGGGATAGGTATTTTTCGAGGGTCTTTTTAACCCCTTGCCTCACGATTTTCTTCACATGTTCAGTCTCCAAAAATTAGACTTTATTGTAAATAGTTTCCCAGAAACAAAAGGCACTCTGCGAGTATCGCAACTGTACATTTACCATAAAAGTTAAATATTAATACGAGTAATTTATAGTACTTCACTTGGACTTAAAGAAATGATATTTGTACTCGTTGAAACCACGAGTCTGATACGATGATGTCAGGCAAGGGGTTAAAAATCTATCATCAGTTTTGAGAAAATCCATCGAGTTGTTTCTTTACATAGCGTTCACGGTAATTGAAAGCGTGGCGCGTAATATTATACAGAGATGGGCAGATTCGTTATCTGGATAAAGAGTTTCGAATGAAAAATGCTTCGTCATTTGGAATTGATTATACCATGGAAATTCCAATTTTTTTTCTTGAATGAATAGACACTCGGCGAATAATGATTTAAAAAGAGTGTTCTTTCTCCAAAAGCGCCCTTGGTAAATTGAACTCCATCGTGCTGAAAAATATGAAACCTTCGAGAAGCCCTTAAATCGCCAAAAGTAAAAAAACATCCCACAAATTCGCCGATTTCCGGTGCACCAAAGGGATCCCCCTAAACGTCCCCATATGTACCTGTTGCTCTTAGCCCACGACACACGATCCAGCTCTCTGGTCGGATGGACAGTCGTGTCGTAAGGATCGCGAGACAATCAGGGTTCCCTCACGGGGCGGAAGAGCAGGTTGCCCACCGGAAGAGTCGTTTTCCTCGGCCATGCCCGCCCGAGGATCCTCCCTCTCTGTTTCGTGTGTATGTGTGTGTCCGACGCGACAAAAACAGATATCGTATTTCCATAAAATCGCAATGTCACGGCAGGTACACGCCAGAGGCCAGAAACTGTCCGCGAACAATGATGGAGAGAAGATCGAGGTGGGCGAAAGACGCTCTCTTCCCCTCTCCACCTTCCTCCGCGCTCGTGTTTTCACCGTTTCGAAGCGTTGAATCGGCACTTTTTATTCGAACGAAGGAGAGAATGGTCGGGGTGGAAGAAGGGCAGGGGAAAAGAAGAAGAAAAAAAGGAGGCAGCCTCGACCATAGAAACTCCCACTCCGGATATCCTGTGCCCACCAAGAATGGTCCCGTGCCATTGCCTCGGCCACTTAGGTGGTTTTTCGGAGCCAGGGTTCCCTCTGTGCACACCGCGTGTGCATCTCCACCCCCCTCGAGAATCCACTCGTATTTCGATCGCGAGATTCCTTACCCGAGATATAGATCCCCCGATCGTACCGATTTTTTTCGGTGGGGGTGGATTCGAGGTCCAAGTAGCTCGGCTCTAGGAGGCGTCACTTCGGTTCTGCGAGAAGGTTCCATTCGAAACGGGAGAACGAAAAACGGCACGGGGTCTGTTTTAATCGGCGTTACCTGTACTCTTCAAGATTTCAGTTGTTAGTAGTTCGTTTTGCGACTCTTGACGGTTCTTTTCGTACTCGTAAAAAACCTTTTCGTCGAGGTAGCCCCGTCCGTCCTGCGGTTTGTTATTTACGAGCGTTCGTTGTTCGTATCGTATATCACTCGCACGGAGGAACGAAT
>NW_015373940.1:235430-279754 GCF_001272555.1 Dufourea novaeangliae | reverse complement strand
GTGATGTGATCGAGTGAAAGGGAGACAGAGACCGGACCGGCAAGGTATGAAGTGATCCAGGCAGGAAGCGGAGGTTCACCCATGATTTAACTCCCGTTAAGTAAAAGCCCGTACTTCCTTATCGATTATTCGTGTCGTCTGCTCCGCAAGGAGAAACCGCGATTCAATCGATCGGGGAGGGGGACCCCTCCTACCGATTGGACACGTAACGCCCTGGGACCGCGACCGATCGGGGATATTTATGCCGAAACAAAAGACGCCATTTTCTTGTCATTGTTCTTTGTTTTTTTCATCGTTCTCGTCCGTGAAACTCCTCGTATCGTGGAATATCAGATCCTGTAATAGTCATTATGGTAGAAAGATTCAGAAAGTTTACCGGGCTTTCTTTTTATTTTGAATCTACTAGAACTCTTGAAAATTTTTTGATCGAAGGTACATTACCGATGAGTTTCCTTTTTTCCATGGACATTGGTACTCAGATATTAACGAAAGGTGACGTTTCGCAAAAAATTAAAAAAAAAAAAAAAAACTGGGGCCGAGTGTCGAAAGAAATAGAAACCCCGTTCGACCGAGTAATCGTTTCGGGGCCAAGCCCGTTTAATCGCGGAACAATGGATGAGCTGCTCCTGATCTCCGGCGAATCGTAATTCAACGCGCCGAAGCACCTAGCGTGCACCTCGTTGCATATAGGTACGCGACACGGCGTGGGTAATCGCTTTGATTCCGCGAACGAGAACGGATATTAGGAAACTCTGCTGCGCCATAAAAAAAGGAAAAAATAAAAGAGGAAGAATGGAAAAAAGAGTAGAAACTAAAAAGCTGCATCCTCTCGTGCGCCAACCTGGCACGATCGAATCACGGGTGAAACCCGCGGATATCGTCCTCTCGCTCTCTCTTGCGCACGAATTCTGTTCGTGTTGCAACGAACCTTAGATTTCATTTCTCGTTTCGATCTACACGCTTCAACATACCTATTCTACCATAATTACTTCATTTGAAACATATTTAAAGACATACAATCGATTCCAAAACCGATAGGCGATTTCTGCCCCCAGTGTGTAACCCCCGCAGTAACGAGAACGAAGCAGAAGTATTGTATTTAACGTAGAGATCACTCTGAACAGTTATCGAGACTTTATCGATTAGATCCACGATAATTGGATTGATTTATCGTCATCAAGAATCACCGAAGATGAGGTCGATCTTTTCTGTCGAACAAAGAAACGACAGAATGATGCTCGAAATCCCAGTCGAGGATACACAGCAATTGAGATTTTCGTTTCGCGCAAGCACGCCCAAGCGGGGAAACGCGGAGATACTGGTCGCCACCACGATGAATCACGCGTAATGGCAATCGTCTCCTTCGCAATAATGGCTGGAATAATGGAGCACCGGCTAGATCGTTCATCACGATTCGCGGAGGTGCCAACTGCGATGGCAGAAACGCACAGAGACCGGAGTTTACGTAGCGGCGCGTACGCGAAACATATTTAATTGGCTTAATGACGTTGGAATTCCATAATCGCGATGGCCAGGACCGCGGAGCGTTAATTATTCCTGCCTGTCATGTAAACAGAGAACAGAGCGCGACGATAAACTAACTCTACGAGAACTGTGTACTCACGTACAGACACAATAGTCATACAGAACACTGAAGATAGAACGTAAACTTGAACAATTAGTTTACTGTCTCCTATACCCGAGGTTTACAGTACCTGAAATTCTTTCAATACGTCTCTTACCTACTTAGGTAATATAGCGTGTCCCACATAAGTATAGTATATTGTACCACGTCCACCAAGTAGATAAAATTTCTTTCATCGGGACGAAAATACTATTAACCAATATTTTCGTTTAATCTCTGGGAGTACTTCCATAGAATCATTCCCAAATATCTTCCATTCGGGGAAATTAGACACTGTTCATCTGTATAGCTCGATCCAAATGGAAATTAAACACTAGTCGTCTAGTATAGGTGGGTCCGAACGGACCCGTGAGGTTCGTGAACCGCGACTAATGTCCGAGATGAACCGAACACCGGTGATATCACCGCGCTATAAAATCGAATCGCGTTAGGATCGAGACTCGCGACTGAGGATCTGTCTCCATTTTCCCATTCAGATGTCGACGCGGCGCCAGCGAAGGCCTCTCTGGAGAACGTGCCGGGCAACGTGTACGAAAGCGTGTGCGTGCCAGATTTAGGTGATTTCTTGGGATACCAGGCGGGTGGTGATGGTGGTGCGAATCAGGTGACCACGCCGGAGCACAAGAGCCCAGGGACGCCCGCAAGTTCCGTCGCCTCGAACTCCTCCGACCGTCGAACCGGGAGTCAACCGACGTCGTCCACGTTGCAACCGCCCTCCACCGCAGTTTCTCTACCCTCGAGACAGTATCATAACGATGGTAAGTGTCTCTTTTCACTATCCTGCCGGCCTTCCTCATCCCCTTAGATTCGGGTCGGCTCCTCCCTTCAGCCCCATATCCCCGTTCTGGTACCACTCGTTTGACGTTCACCAGGTTACTAAATAATGTCATTGCCATCTACTTAATTCAGAAATCTATCTATAGATTCGTCTAAAGTCGTCCTTGTTTCATAAGAATAATAGTGGTTGTCGGGGATCAGGCTACGTGGGAATAGGTAAAAGGAGGGATCTTCGGTTCTTGGGTCTTTTAACTGAATTTATTTAGCTACAGTCGAAAGTAGACACCTGAGTATGCAAAACATAGACATCCGAGAGGGTTAAAAGGAATCGTGGACGGGAAAGACGAAGTATTAGGAGTCTTAGATCCTTGATCGTTAAGGGATATAGATAGTTTCTCCTGTGCTAACCAAGGGAAGCCGCTGTGAAAATACACTGAACCCCTTGAAGTTGAAGGATGCACGTAGCCTCCACGGATCGAAGTCCCACACTCGTCTTCTGGACGTATATACCCGCGAGGACATAAATTAGACAGGGCCTGGAGCCATCCACGTCGGCCTTGTTCCTCTTCGCCGGTCGGGTAAAAGGGCCCCTGACAATATAGTGTCGATTGAACAGTGGATTGGAACACCTTCTCCCCGCGTCGGACCGCGGATAAATGTACACGGGGACGACAGGTAGATATCTTCTTCTGCCGAAGAGCAGCGTTTCCCAACCCTTTGACTCCAAACCACAAAGTTCACGATTCAAAGGATCTCCAACCCGAATAGGAAAACTTTAGAAGCTAGGAAATCTGGAAGGGACATCGTGACACTTTGCCCGATCTCTCTGTTTAACCCTTTAACGCCCAGACCCTTGAATCGTTATTTGGAAATCATGAAATTGATATTTAGCTTTCGAAATTTTTGTTATTAGCTTTCAACCCAAAAACGGTGGGGTACCTAACTAAGGTGACCAAACCCAGACCCCTCGCATTTTAACCCAGGATCCATCCTATCCAAGGTTGGGAAACGCTGACCATAAGAATCACTGGTCTCCCGTACGAAGCCGCGAAACCTCGCGACAAGCCGGTTTATTTATTTCTCCCCCATCCTTTATCGCGGCCGCGAACGACGAAAGCGTGTTGCGACTCGGCCGCAGAGGAGTTTCTCATTGTTACGTCAGGGTGGCTGATAGCATCTCTCGGCTCGCCGCGTTTTGCACACGTGGTGGTTGCCACAGGTCTCTCATTATCGTCACCGGCGGGGGTTCGCCTTCTCTCGTTTAACGTTTCGTCGTCATCGGCGGGAACACGACACACGATTTCACCGTGGATACACCATCCAACGCACAACCGTCTAGAAATCGTGACGATCCAACCCACCGAAAGTGCCTCCAAACTACGGGGAATAGGAGGAAAGGGCAGGGCAGGATTCGCAATATCTCGGCCAACAACGCGCAATTCGTGATTCACCTTATTCCACCTTGTTTCCCCCCGGACGGTTTTCATCGCTGAACTCTTCGACTGACGCAACTCATTCAGGCCCTGAAGGACTTCACCGCGACGGCGCGCGTTCCACCGTACGAACAATGGACAAACGCGGGCCAAAGCTTGGGAGTGGATCATCCCATTCATCCGGTCGGGGAGAGGGCAATTTGTTGTCCTGGATATTTTTCCTTAGATGTTTCCCCGCGATCCGTATCGCGGGGCAACGGCGTTAACACCGCCTGTGAGAGAAGATTGTGCGAAGAACCGGGCTCTGGGTCAGACCTACGTATTCAAACAGAAGAAACCTTACGAACTGCTCCAGGACTGTGCATGAATGAGAAAGCAGAATCTTGACTGTAATCTCTGACGGCTCGATCTTATTGGAAACGCTACTCCAATAATTTTTGTCATCGTTGCAGCTATTATAACGTAACTATTAACTTCTAAGGTAGATAGTACCAAATGATGAAAAAAGGTTCTGATGAACATAGGTTGGAAAGTGAATATTTAAACTAGGAGTTGTTCGTATTAACTAAAATTGTAGGGGGTTACGTTTTTAACAGGGTTAAAAACGTCCGCCTTCCGAGGGGGGTTAAGGATCTTATTGCTTCCGGCTCCAAGCCACACCAACTAATTCCCAATCGATACATATCAATCCAATTTAACTGAAATCCACCGAATCATCCAGAAACGCCATTGGTCGTGAATTTCGTGAAATCCAGTAGTCAAGTTCGTTCAGGGGGGAACAATTGTTTTCAGGGTTTGAAACTTTGAAATCCGTGTCTAGATCCCCCCAAACGTGAACGCACGAGCGTCCAGGACACGCGAACGGTCGCGGATCGGAGCCACACGGCTCGGATAGAACGGAACAGAAGAGAACATTATGAGGCGAGCGTTCGTAGCGTAGGTAACAATTACCTAGCCGGGGGCCTTACGTCATTGCAGCAGTGACCGTGGGTGAACGAGGGAAAGTCGGGCCCTCTGCACGCTTCGCCGCGGACAATGGGAGACGACGACGACGCCGCGAGCTATCCGCTGCCTCTCCGCCGGCATCCTTGCGTTTTAACCCGATAGAAAGAAGAAGCAAAAAGAAACGAAAATCAAACCTACCTAGTGGTGGTTGATACAGTATCGATATTTCGAATATCAATATTTTCTATCGATATTTAATGTGTGGAATCATCGCGCGATACTTTTTTTTTTTTTGCATAAGACTTGACGAATTGTATCACGATTCATGTGCCGCATAGAACGTGTCGTTGCAAGACGACCTAAACACAGGCGACCGTATAATAGACTCATTATTTCTGCTTGCCGGAGCAACGGTTACGTCGCGGCAGCTCTTCGAGGTCTCTGGTTCGACTCTCGCTTATCCTCGCTTTCGACCGCCTCCTCTTGGAACCGATGGCGTTACATATTACGTTATCCTACCATGTGTGTGCACGCGTATAATACCTACACGTCGCCGCTCTCGAAACCACTCCAACCCATGAACTCGGCCGAATAATTAATCTCTCGAGCCGTCGTGTACCATCATCGACCCAATTCTCACCGGAATAATTTTTTGCAATAACCGCGCTCTAAAGAATTACGGAACTCTTGCTCTGATTGCTTCAATTTTTCATCCGACATTATGGTCCTCCTGTATTTACGGATAAAAACCTGAAGAATTGAAATATAAAAGAAAATGGCTTCGGAATCGAAAGATAATCTTATCAACTATATTTGCATACCTACCAAGTTTCGAAAATTACAAAAGCCAAAAGAAAGTGGATGGGGATAGAGTTGAACATATCTATCGAAGAATCGTCTATCGATCACCAGATAACACGACCGAAATTTTCGAATCAGAAAATTCACCTGTAAATCATAATCTTCTCCATCTTCCGCTTCAACGACTCTGCCCTTATGTCCAGGGTTCTGATTCCCCCGGTTTCCAGAGACAACGCTCGGAAGCCACACACGCACACACAGAGTGACTTCCGCGAGTCTTTCGAAACCGGACGTCGGTTGAATGCCGAATAAAACGACGCCGCGCCGAATATATTCGCGGTGGATTCGGTCGGCACGATCGACAATTTCGAGGATGTTCGAATCGTGGCGGCGTTGTACATATGTGTGTGTGTACGTACGTTCGTTCGTCACGTATGGTCGTGGTCGCGCGTGCACAACGGAACAGACACACATACACACATATTTGGTCGTTCGTTCGCACTAGTGGCAATACTTTTCAATTAAAATATCGATATTTTCTATATCAAAATTTAATGTGACGATGTATATTCCAGTATCAATAGTTAACTCATAAATATCAAAATTTCGATACCATACATTTGCCGTAATCGTAACAGGTCGTAAGGAAAACGGACAAATCACGAGCTTCCCATAAAGTTTGCGATTGTCTGAATATCAATAGACGTATCGATACCAAACATCGAGACGATTCAAATGTCATCGCCATCGCTAGTTCGGACACGCGCCCGTACACGCATAAATTAAAAGAGAAGCGAGTCCACCTCGAGTGTTCCAGCGTGCGCAAAACCGAGCTGACCGCGCGCGAACGCGCGGTTTACCCGGCCCAAAAAAGGATCGGCGTTATTCGTATGACGCCATTCGATACGTTTATGGAAAGGTTAGTCAATCGTGCCGACGAGGCACAATGATCATTTGTTAAGCAACCAACCGCGTGGATAAGCGACCAACCGGTGGCTGGCTGGCCACGCGCGGCATTTTGATTCGCGACAAGTCCCATCGGTGTTTTCGGCCCAAGACCACGAGGCGGCCGGGGGCCTTCCAGCGAGTCCTTCTCCGATCCTTTTACGTGGTCCCCGTCTCGCTGGCACGTGTTCGTCGACAGGGAAACTGAGGGTAAAAAGAGAGCTCCAACACCGATCGATTCGTAACCCACTCTCGAGATATATCCTCCGTTGAAGAATCGACCAGGAAGAGGGTGGATAGTGGGTTTCACGGATCGTTGTTCCAGGTATATTGGATGTCGTTGAAATGATTTTTAGGACAGACGAGCGAATGGAGAGGGGAAGATCGAGAGAGGCCGGTACACGATGGAACGAGTTGTGTTCCTCGGCTTTTGAATCGATCGACGAAGAAAAAAGGAAAGGTGAAGAGACTCTCGAGGAGTTTCTAACCTTTTTGGCGTACAAATGGGTAAAACATCGGAGGACGCGAACGATAAAAGAATTCGGGGCAATAACCACATATATACTGAATAATTTCAGCTACAGGTGGTAAATATGAACTTTTCCTGAAACAAAAAACTGACAATTATCATCAACTCCAAAAATAACAAAACTATATCGCCCTCACGATTAATTTCTTGAAACAGATCACTCGCGAAGCAAAATACTCGATCACGATCATTTCCTACGACCCTCGGGCAATTAGTATTCCATCTAGTTAGTAGAACCCCCGCGACCCTCGAATAGATGAAAGCAGGACCGAGGATCGTCTATCGGGGGCGCGTCGCACAGGGTGGAACATATGCCAGCAGTGGAGGGACAATTGTGCAAGGCTCGCGGAACAAACGCCTTGAAGAGGGATGAAAGATTCGACAAAGTGGGGTCGTAAGGGGGATGAATCCGGCCGCGAATGGGGAAAAGGCGTACGCGTCCGTAAATGGGGGAGAGGGGGGTGATGGTTGGCGCAGGTTGTATTCATTCACTCGTTCATTCATAGTTCGTACACCGCCTCGGGGGCCTACAAAGCCTTCTCTCGCTCATTCAGAACTCACGACACGACCACGACCGTGTGTATGTGTTCCCGTGTGCGTGTGTGTGTTTTTTTTTTCGTCCCTTCTTCCTGTCCGTGTACGTCGCCCTCGACACCGTCGTCGTAGTACTCTTCTACTGGTCGTCGGTTTTTCGTCCTCCTGGCCTGGTGATTGGTGCTCGTCGTGAAGAGAGATAGGTGGAAACGAGAGGAAGAGAGTCGCGGAAGAAAGACACACGATCGAGAGGGATAGAGCGAGAGCACGGGGGGGAAGCTCATGTTACAACCGGAAGCCGAGGCAGCAACGAAGAAAGGGAGAAGGGAGGAGGAGTCCTACCCCAATATTCGGTGGAGCAAGATATAGTTTTATAATGTCCTCGAGTGCTCCTCCCTTAATGCACCCCGTAAATGCAACCCTCCTTAGACTGGCCTGTGACCGTATTGTTGCTCACTTCGTGCTAGGCCCTCGGACCTAACGCCGAGAGCACGCCCCGGTTACGAACAGATGCGGACCGGGTCGGGAAGAGATCTTGCACGACTGCTTTTGGCCCCCGCGGAATACGTTACGGTATATCCTTCGTCGTGATTCTTGGGAGATGTTCGTGAATATTATTTCATCGTACACTTATGTTTCCTTTAGCCCTTATTAACCCCTTTGCACTGGGAATTTCCTAATTCCCCGTAAATTTTGTCCCTTTAGAGGGAACGGTCGAGTGCGAAGGGTTGAATTCTTCAGAGGCCTCGATATATTCTTCAGTCTTGTCCCCCAAGGAGCTATTAATTTTCTGAATATTTGGGATCCATCTCTTAACCCCACGCTGTAGACTCAACTTCGATTATTCTTTAAAGAATCCGTCTGCCTTAAAATTCATCGAACCTATATCCCACATAATCTATAACAAAATATACATATTCCTTTCAGTCGTCGAATTCGACATATGTACCTTAAAACAATATCAGCTACAATCCACGAAGTCACATATAATTCCTTATACGAAATCGATTCTAAATACAGTCGAATAAGATGAAGCTCCTCCTCACCCAGAAGAAAAAGGAGCCCCACTCGCGTCTCATCGTCGTCGATCGATTCACGCGCGACCCTTTGAGATCGGACCCGATATGAAAACAGGGACAATGGGGCAGTAAGCGTCGCGACGCAGAACGAGACCGAGGAAAAGGGCTGCGTGTTTAATGGCAGTGGGAGGTGCCCCAGTGTGTAGGGCCTGGGAGGAGACCATGGATGCAAAAGCAACGACAGACCGCACAAACGGTAAAAGCGTGCGCGAAGAAACGAAGGCAACGGAGCCAGGCAGGCAGGCACAAGGCGCATCGAACTCGTGTCCTTATTGTGCGTTGCTCGTAAGTCCCATTACTATTGCCGGCGGACTATACCGAGGAGGCGACCGAGAGAGGCACGAGGCGTAGGGGAGTGAGCGCTTCCGGTCCCCTCTGCATCACGTGCGAGCCCGCCGAACAGAGAAACCCCCGTTGCCTCGCCTCTCTTAGCATCCGGTCTCTCCGCGCCTCCCCAACCAGCCCCCCTCTCAAAAATAGGCTAGGCCCTTCGGTGTTGCGACCGAGTATTATAAGCGTATGTACTCGTGAGCGAGCGAACGAGCGCCTCGTCGAATCGACTCTCTAGCTTCTTCGTCTTCTTTCCATGGTCTCTTCTCGTTCGTACTTCTCGCCTTCCATTCTGTTCTCTTGACACATTTTGCTCAGGGAAAGCTAGAGGAGATACAAAATCTTTTAGAAACTTTGCTCTGTTTAATATCGATGTTTTCGACTTGAAAATAACGTATATATCAGTCTGATAATATTCAAATAACCATTCAAAGGTCTGGGCGTTAAATGGTACTAAAATGGACACCACGTTCGAATAGGAATCGCGCCATCAGCCGCTCGGATGACTTAACCCTTTTAGTACTTTACAATTCTTCTGTGTACCATCTAGAAATACCTTGAAACACGTGCAATCTTGGAGATATTTACTAAAATTAACACAGTTTTTCTAAAAATAAAGATAACTTGTCACGTTTCTCTTGTATTTTATAGCCAAGTGTACTATTACACAAAAACTGTTGGAAGTATTATAGTTTCGTCACTTTTTGTATCAAAATTTATAATCTATATTACATACGGAAGGCCGAAATATCGACTCAAGGTATTTGTGGCAAACCGATATTCGGCTTGTGGGTACTAAGAGAGTTAAGTTCGCTCTTCCCACGTCTCCGTCAGGAAGACGCGTCTTCGCCTTACCGCGGAAAGGCTAATAACTAGGAAATGCGAGATTAAAATTCAATTAACCGCTCGGCGCAATTAGAGGCGTGGTTGTATGGCCGCGCAAGAAAGAGCGTTGCGTCGCCCGTCGCCACCGGGACGAAGGATCGAGGTGTGCAAGCGTCGCTGTCTGTACGGGAGGATTCTCTTGTCCCCTGTTTGTCATTAAGAGGAAACAGCGAGCGCGGGGGCAATAAGCACGAGGCGGTAACGTCCACCGTGTATGTGGTTCTTTGCACGCCGCTTAATTGTCTAACGTTGCGCCGCGCGCACGATAATTATATTTGCGCGCTCACCTTCGCCCAGCACCGCTCGCAATAATCCTGACACACACGCACCTGGGTGACTCTAGGTGCGCGCAGGTGAGCCCGCTTTTCCAGCTGAACGATCTCGCGGCACCGCCGACAAACATTGTTCTAAACGCGCGACAATTGAAACAGGGATGCTCGATTCCGATTTGATTCTTCGGAAGATCGATTCCCTTGGATAACACGGTCACTGACATGTGTAACATGTACATTAACGACCAAAAGTATGGGGCAAGATCTGATAATTAGAGAAAGAGGAAAGTATTATATTAGAAAGAGTTAACGAAGATAACGTGTTAAAACTGACGGGAAGTGATTTGTATTCGTTCGTTTCTGTATCAACCAATTTCAATCAAAGTTTCGATAAAAAATTCTTGTGAACTATACGAACAGACAACAATGTCCAAGAATAAGAGATCTGATACAAAACTATCCACGTCGGTCAGACAAGCTTCTAACACGGTGACAGAAGTCACAAAAAATTTCGCAGATTCCTCCAAGAGTTCTGATCCTCCTCCAAATCGAGAAATTCGATAAACACGTCCCGGCAAGAGGACTCTAACACTCCGTCCAGCCACTCGTCGATCATACACAGCATATATTCCTAGATCCCTACGGAAACTCATCGCGCGCAGAAAACATCGCCTCGGTTGCAGCAGGTGGTTGAAGACTCGAGGGGGCGTTCGTGAACCCCTCTTGGTCCCCTGGGCTCCCCTCCACTTCTGTTGTACCCCCACCTTAACGACATTTCCCTCTCCCTTGGGGACAATTTCCCCTACCACGGATCCCCTCCCCACCACGTGTGCCACGGGACAGTGGTGGTGACGGCGAGGCGAGAACGGAGTTCGCAGCTGGTTGAATCGAAGCCGCTTTTGGTGGGGGTGAGGGACGGGGAAGGGGAAACATCGACGTTGCTGTGGTAGGGGATGGCTGGACGCGAGGGACGCGGAAGAAGGGACGATTTGTAGGGGTGGGGGGAGGCAAACCAGAGGACCGGAGAGCGGAAACGGCGCGGCGCTTCGTCACAGTGACACGCGCGCTCACGTCAAGTGGAGAGTGCACGCGAGAGGAAGCTCTCTTCTACGCACACGATTCCGCCGTGCCTCCTTTTACCTCCACAGAGTATTTCTATTCCCATATCTATTCTCTATCACATCCCCCGTCGTCGGATTACGTTCATCATCGCGTCTTTCTACGATCGAGAGGTGTTTAACCGTATCGTGGATATATACATATACAGTGCTCCGAGGGAACCAAGTGATTTTACCGAAGTGGAGAGACTCTAATCCTCATCGAACCGAAGAAATCAGTCCTGGCTAGATACTCGGGGGAGGAAAGGAAAATTTCCACCCTCCGGGGAGCACACACCTGTTGCGCGTCGCGAATCAGTACACCCCTGTGAGAGTGTGTATACATGTGTGTGTGTATGTGTGTTTGTGTGGTGCTGGCCGTGATAAAACGTGCCTAGGGTTTTATACACCGACATCAAGCCAGGGGGGACTCTACTCGAGTGGTGTGTTATCTGACGACAGGTATGATCTAACGGGGGAATCACGGGTGCCGAATTTTGTGATATACTGTGTAGCGCGGTGGATGGTTCACGATCAGTGAAACGCGAACTTTCATCCGTAGATACTTACGACGAACTCGGTTTACCACACAGAGAACCCAGTGTGATTCGAAGGAATTTTACACACTGTGGTAACCTCATGGAGAGATCATACACCAGGAGTCCAAATAAAGTGTTCGTTCGGTGATCCGATAAATGATCCCTGTTCGTGCTTCCGTTGGAAGGGTGAATACCACGTAACTAGTCCACACAACTATGAGAATCGTCGATCATATTTCAACCGAAACAGTATCATCCCCTTCGCGATCTACGGTTTGATACAACCGGCACACGTTGACCCAAACTCTGGATAAAAAGTAGAAACGGTGCGAGGGTCGAAAGCAGCTGCACGAATGCGCTCGTGCATCGCCGCCGCGAGTAGGTGCGCGACGAATAGCAGCGAGCAGCACCAACGCGCCGAACCATCCGAGCCAGAGGGACGTCACGGCGGGCGTCGCGAGCGTCGAGACGTCGTCGCGGCCTACGGGGCAGCAGGCGCCGCCGCCGGCCATAATCGTCGGGGGCACGTACGTGAACAACGATATCGTACAGGCGACGACAACGACGACGAGCAGTAGCGGCCCCGCTGCGTCTTCATCGGAGATGGTGCTCCAGATGCTGGACACGCTGATGACAGGCCACGAACCGTTCTACGCCGATTACCCGTCGTACCAGGAGGCGGAGACGCTGACCCATCCGCACCATCAGCATCATCATACCCATCAGCACGCGATCGCAAGGAACACCGGCATGCCGCCGGTATCCTTGGACGCGACTACCCACACCCCAGGTACCTAACGAGATTCCTCTTCTGACCCCGAGGATAAGCTTTTTAGTTGTGTCTTGTTCACTGTGTCGAGATCCATGACTCCGAAATGGGAGGGTGATTTCTTAACCCATTGCGCTCCATACATTTTTGGCGCCTGTAGGTAGTGTACTCCAAGGATTTTTAGGCAAAATAAAAGAAGATAATGGGTTCAAAGTACAGATGGTAGTTGAAGTAGATCGCCTTTACTTGCAGTGTCAGGCACACTGGTAACTGGAGCGCAAAGGGTTAATGGGGATCTGGATGGGGCATTGGGAATATAGGAATTTTGGAAATATCGCGATCTAAAACTAAGGAATTGAAGTATAAATGTAAACCTGGGTGTCTGGTAGGGGGCAGGACTTAGTTTTGGAAGTGTGTATTGAGAATTAATTATTGGTATATTCTGTCGTTGGAGAACGACACGTTCATTCTCATGGGAGGATTCTAGAGTAGCTTGACACTGCTGTTTTGGACATTACCGCTCTATTGTCTTTAGCTATAACCTTCTTTAACAGTACCTACTATGTTGTTTTTATACTTCTTGTTAGGGGTTTGTCCTTATGTCATTGGGGTTGGAATTGTAAAATATTCGTCCTTATTGAACGTATTAACACGTGTTGGTATCATGGGTCGATTTGAAGATCTTCAGTAAAATCGAGTGATACGACGTACACAACATTCAAGAAGAATCTATTACGTTATTAGAAAAAGTGGACTTTCCACGTTTAATCGATGCAAAACGACAAAGTACCGTTTTCTCTTTTTTTCATTATTTAAAATTCTATATTTATATAATGAATTTGCCCATCCCTGTTGTACAATATCAATTGTACATATCCTCGGTAAAAATCGAGTGTTTCTTTCATTATTATACCGCCGAAATCACTAACGAACTGGGATCTAATTTATAAGGCAGGGGATCAAAGTTTCCACTGTAGTGGAGCCAGTCAGCCAGCTAGTGGTCTATCCGACAGAGCCGACCGCCGCCGCGCGCGCGTGCCATTACGTTGCGCGCCTAATTGGCCGTTCGAACCAAGGTCAATCGTCCACGATTGCATTAAAGTGCATCACCGGTGTAACTCGACGGCGGCGTATACACGTTTCTTTTTTTTTTTTCTTTTTTTTCATGGGGATCGCGAGGAGACGATACGCCGCGGCGGAAAAGCGTGTCTCCTAACGGCCGTCTCTCGCGTTCCCTTTTCCACCCACGGATAACGTAACACCGTCGTGATCGTCGTCACCGGTTTGGAAAGTTCGCGGGGAGCACGCAACACCACGGGGGCTGCTCTGCCCGCGTAACGAAACCGCCGATGTTGTATGTGTGTGTGTGTGTGTGTTCCACTCAGTTTGCTCCTCTTCGCAATTTTTCCTCCCCTTCTTCACCACCGTCGCCCAGTGTGACCACCCAGGAAAAATATTTCGTACTAGCTTATGCAGAAAAGAAGTACTAAATTTGAAAAAAAGAATATATCGTATTTTCATAAGCTAATGCCACTACTCGAATTCGGTGTGCATGGAATTAGGGAGGAAAAGGGGGAAGGGAGGAAAATATTAAACTCATATGTCTAACTCTCATTTTATTGTTATTATTATTACTATTATTTGGAAGGAAGAAAATACTGTATTACTATATATTACTGTATTATTATATACTACACTGCCGTCGCCAGAAAGACAAGAGAGCCCAACGACTCAATAATAATGTCCCCTCTCCGCCCTCCAGATCTGGCCACCGTCAACGTCCGCACATAATGATCCGTAACCACGTCGTTACTTTTTAACGCGGGAGGACTCTACCTGGTCTTTTGTTCGCGACGCGAGTCGCCCGCGGCAAGGTGTGGCTTCGCGGTTAAATCGCCAATAAAATGGTACCGTGCAAGGTCTCTCGATACGCAGTGGTGTCTGATTCGCGTCTGACATTGATTATCATTCGTTTTCTCGCTTTCCACGATGTATTGTTCGAGTTAAATCGGGATCAATTTTGGTCGGAATGCGAAGGAAGGGTTCAAAAGGTTACACTCCTCAGTCTCGTTATACAATTCGTGTAATTCGGTGGCATTCGAGCAGCCGATCTTTTACCGTTGAATTACACGTTTCCCTATTACTCCTCTTCACGAACAGTAGTTCAAGTAAATTACACGAGATTGGGCGCGTTCTTTCGCGAGCCGCCATTGTTCGGTAAACCGCGGATGAAAAACCGAGAAATCTCGAACGGAAACTGCCGAGGAAAAGATAAGTTCACGCGTTATGAAT
This sequence comes from Dufourea novaeangliae, assembly GCF_001272555.1. Lineage (NCBI taxonomy): Eukaryota > Metazoa > Arthropoda > Insecta > Hymenoptera > Halictidae > Dufourea > Dufourea novaeangliae. Next base: position 264,882 of record NW_015373940.1, on the reverse strand, counting down.
AATCGACCCGCGGATGACCACATCGTGGTCACCCTCCGAATAGATTACAAGTGCACGTAGATACATTTCGGCGTACAAAGTCGCGCGCATTCTTAATCGACGCGAATAAATTGCTGTAACGATACCGTGAATCTCTTTACGCGTAACACCTGGCCACCGTATGAATGAGAGGATTCCAATTATACGAAATATCCTGTCGAACGATCTATTCTGCTTTAACCAACGGTCTATCAAAGGAACAATTGATAAAGTGATAAATAAACCGGCGGATGTAGCCGTGAATTCCCATCCTCGTCGATTCATTTGCAAGAGCCACACACGCCTCCTATACTGTTTCTCGGATGAGATCTGTTCCGCTTCTAAGAATAGTACACCAACCACCAAGTGCACTAAATATTTATCAAAGAAAACCATTATATTGGTGAAGAAGCAATTCTAGTAGCGAGGAATCAATTATTGTAGTGGCAAAGACACGATTCCAGTAACAGTGAAACAATTCTTGCTCCAATCAAGAACCGTAAACGTCTCTTTGTTAACGTTTCGTTTCATGCTACCTCACTGGTAATAATAAATATAATCCAGTAATGATGGTAATGAATAAACAATCCAACTATAATGGTCATGAACAAATAATCAAAGAAAAATAAAAAAAGACCGGCGAGGATCGTTCGCGTATAAATTTTCCACGCGCGGTTTCCATGCGGGGCCGCGTACAGGTTGTGTGGTTTGAAAAAAAAAAAGCAACACACACAACACGCACACCGAGACGCGACAACGACGGCGATCCGCTCGGGCCGTCCCGAGTGTGGGAGAGTTCGCAGGTCACCGGTCTACCCGAACAATGCGCGATTTCGTTGCCGTCGAGGACGACTTTTTTACAAGGCTCGTGTATATCGCACAATTGCCCCGCGTGTTCTCCACCGGCGCGGCGTCACATTGCCGCGACATTGTCTTCGTCTTCTTCGTTTTCTTCCAACAGGCGCACCGATAAAATTCTTCCCCATCAGATAGACCGACTGATTGCCCATTGTCGTCCCCCCCCCCCCTCACCTCTGAACGATCTCGAAGTTTAATAGACCTAGGAAATTTGTTAATTCATTACACACTGCCACGGTCCTCGTGCGCCGTAGAGACTCTCTGTTTCCCGGCGCGATTGTCCATTGTTTTAATTGTTGGTATTTGGGAAAAGTTGGCGGTCGTTAAGCAATTGTGCCAGAATAGCATCGCACTTGTCCCGACCAACGAAACAAATAAATTAGGTGCGCAACATTAAGGTTAATATTCTTCCTTAAAGCCGCGGAAGAATTCCTACGAATCGCGTTTCCTCGTCCTTAGAACGCGTGGAATACACGTGGAAACTCATTCACAGATAGAATTACACTATGCCACAGGATATAAATGCGTAACCTACGAAAACCTAGTCAGCTATCCTGTAACTGCGATCTTCTAAATATCGAAACATCCTGGTGCCCATCTGTCACGGTGTTAATTAATAGGCGTGGTGGTCTAGATATGGACTAGCACTTCAGGGACTTGATGCCAAACCTGTTGAAGGTCTTTAAGACGTAACACTTCAGTGTATCTAAAACACATTTTGCTTTATGATATAGAGTTGAAAATAAGCTTATTTTTCTCCTTGACTCGTAGTTTCACACTATTCCGCTTAACATGGCCCTATTACTTTCAATCAGTCCATTAGACCCCGAAGCCTGTCATTCGAACCACCCCCTCTACTCACCTGTAGAAACCGAACAGTAGATGCTGTTCCCTTGGACCGACAGACGTCTTCGGTCATCCATAACTGGATCCATTTAGCTCTTGGGCACAAGACACTGAAAATCAACCGAAAGAAGTCCACGAAACAACGAACAGAAAATGGCTCGCTGGCGCCCAAAGGATAAGATCCCCGAGGAGAAATGTTCGTTTACTCTCGATGGAATCGGGAAGAATGAAGAAACAATCGATATCAAGAACCGAGCTTCGCATCGTTCCGTTCGCTGCAAGTGGCCACATCCGCTGACAGACCAAATCCAAGATCGATGGATGGATCGTTAAAGAGGATTGGTTCCAGCAACACAGGATAGAAGAAGACAGATGGGGGAGAGAGAGAGAAAGAAAGAGAGAAAGATAATGGGCTTCCGGCGTTGAAAGCGTGTTCGTGGGGCAGGTTTTAATTTTCAAGAGGCCCGACCGAGCCGCTCCTGTTGCCTCTTGCTCACACACATACACGGAGGAACGAGCAAGCAGCTGTGCTGCTGCTGCTGTACGCCGACTGGCGTGTTTCGTTCGATTTGGCGCGTGCCTCGTTGCCGGCCGCTGGCTGCTGCTGCTGCCTTTGCCTTCCTTTCCTTCGGTTGGCTTTCGCCGTTACTCCTCGGCCTGTCTCGACACCCGGCACCTGTTCCACAGCTGATACGCGGCTGGCTGGCTGGCTGGCTAACTTTTGCTTGCCTCGAAAAATCCTTCTCCAGCCAGCCTGCTCACGATCTTTCTCCTCTCTTCTTTCGTCCTTGTCCTATCGTCGCGTTCCAGGGACACACACGTTCTTAGTTTGCGAGCCCATGTGCCGCTTCCCTTGGTTGAGCGTTTGGTAAACGGATCGTATTCTAATTACAACCGCAACTGTTACTGTTGATTAATCACACGCGGTAGCGCCTGTTCTTGGAAACTATGATCAACCTCCAGGAGATCGACTCCAGAAAATCCATTTGAGACCTGGGTGGCGAGATTTAACCCTCTAACCTTCTAAATGTTTTAAATAGTCTTACAATGACTATGGGGTCTCGATTCTATGAAAAAGAATTTTCGTACAAGATACCAGAGAGATTCAGTGAGCAAGTTAACACGTCTACTGCTACAGTGAAAACGACCGTATGTAGCCAGACACGCTTTATTTACTTTTTTCTACAGTCATGAATCGTCGGAAATATATACGTTTATTTAATAGAGGCTGTTGATTTTGTTTTAAACTATACCGCGATATTAATTTTATGCAAAATCTCGTAACGGTATTTAAATAATCAAGCCTCTTTGCAATCTTTACGTGTCACCCATATTTGGGTAGGACGTGTGACAGCCAAAGTGTTGAAACTGCGTTAAATTCTATCACCGTAAATTAATATCTGACATTTTTTCAGCAAGAATTCAGTTTCACCGATAGTACACTAGATCTCAAAACTATTTTCGGTTAGAGAAATTCAACTATTCCACCCAAAAATAAATAACTAAATAAATGTTTAAAAGTCGGTTTAATATCAATATTCCCGACTTCGAAATAACAAGATACAACATATATTCATCAAGTCTCACAATTTTAAAATAACCATTTCACAGTCTGGCCGTTAAAGGGTTAAAGAGCCATGTCGCGAAATTCCAGAGCGAAGAGAGACAGAGAGAGACAGGGATAGGGCCAGATTCGATTTGAAAGAGGTCGCGGGCAGGGAAAGGGCCTCTCTGGTCTCGTTGTTGCCCCGGCTCCAATTGTTCATCCGTGTGAACAAACGCGTCGCGGGGGCTATGAATGCTCAGGAATTTCGGAATAGTTTGTCCCGCGGGGTCGCGTGTTCGTTGGTTCGTCTGTCTGTCTCTTTTGCGCACTGGCCGCGTCGCCGCGCGGAAAGGAGGGTCGGACGGATCGCGGGCAGCCCAGTAGAAGAGGGTGCATTTAGGTAGAGCCTACGGAGGAGCCTTCGTTCGCTGCGGAGGAGCATATGGTTGCGCGTGTTTGTATACGTGAAACGTTATGCGTGTGTGCGTGAACGCGTTCCCGTGAGGGCCTGCCCGAGGCTGCACTCCCACGCTCACCGTCCATGAAATGGGGTGCGAGGTGCAGCTCTACACGCCACACAGCCCGTGCGCAGGTGTGTATAGGTGGTGCGTAAGCAAGGGTCCGCGGCCCTATTACAGATATTCGCCGCCGAACGGGGCCCAACTTGGACACCGTGTATGTGAACCCCGTAGGGAAACCCTGACGATGATTCTCACTATTCCACCACCGTCTAGACCGTTCTCGAACGATATATGGCGGTTCACGGACGAAAAGGAGTCGCGATCTCAAGTTATCGTCCGATAGCGACCGTTTTCACCACCCACAGGCCTGATGTTTATGGTGGTTAGGTTCTATTTGGTTTCATTGTTGTACATGAATCATTGAACTGTGAGTTCATTGGAGTCACTGTATCAGGTTCCGCGAAAACGAAACCAGAAAACCGTAACGTGTAGTTATTATAATTATACATTGGATGCCGACAGTCTTGAATGATCCACTACAACAACTTTCCACTCGGCGATTTAACCCTTTCGATGTTTGTGCCGAGTATACTCGTCATGAAAAGATGCAATATCCAATTTCGGCAACCTTTCCCTATCTTGAATCGACCCAGTCTCCGGGATGAGAAATATATTTTATATTGTTTACAGTAATTTATGTTCATCGAGCATTCGAAGTCTGAGGATAATGAGTGACATTGCTGAAACAGGATCTTGTTCATTTTAGCGATAATATCTATTCAACAGTCATAAAAAAAGTGCTGCTCAGCTTCGTGCAGTCGCGAGACATATCGTGAATTTAGATCCTCATCGCCATACTACTTCTTGTTTATAACAGGCTTGGGCATTATCCAAATGAACTGTTTGAAAAATAATCGTAAAGATAATATATTATCTTATCTGGGTTACATGTTATTTGAAGTAATCATGCGTTAGTTTATTTGAACTGGACAAATGACCTTTCTTTCGATTATTTCGTTAATTGAATTTCAAATCAAGTAATTTTCTCCTTTTTTATTTTATTCCATCAAATATTTATTGGAATAATTTCTCAAATACATCATGTTAGAATTATTAATTCTCTTATATCGAATTATTTGTTATTTTATTTGAGTGACGTAACTGAAGTAAAAATATTATATAAAAGTAATTTATTTCAATTGAACACAGAATGAAGTTAGTTTTCTTGTGTTATTTGTAAAATAAAAATAATAAAATATTTCAAATAATTCGTTATTTTAAATGAATATTTGTTATGTTATTTCAAATAAAATGTGCCCCAAACTCTGGTTTATAATTAGCGGTTATCACAATAGGCATTAGCAAACATTTATTCGGTCGCGACACGATGTGCTGACGTTTGTTTCGAACGATATTCGCGTGTCGTCGCGGACTCGAGGGGCCTTTAGGACTTTCGCCGGGGCCCTGTTTCGCGGGGGCTAACGATAGCAGCTACCAACCCCGGCTCGTTACGGGTCGTGTCTCTCGGGCCACCTGTTTTCCTCGCGCCGTTAAGACGGATAAGTGTGGGAACGTCGGCTGGTCGGTCACACATATCGTGGCCCCCCATTATAATTCCGACTGTTCACGCAACGCAACGCTTAGACGGCGGATTATGGTAATCCGCGAAGCCATTGTCCCATCGTGCGGCGTTCGTTAAGAGGGCAGGGTAAAAAATACTCTCCTGGTAACGAATTATCAGAAAAACAACCCAACTTTACGTACACACTTTTCCTCTGGTTTGGATCCATCCATACATATATTTCGAAACAATTTTTCTTCCCTGAGTGTGTTCGTCATTGTATTGAGAACGTTTTAATCGTTCGTGGAAAGGATAAATTAATTTGACAATTTTTTATATAAATTTTCAGACAGATTCCTTTTTAGCCCGCTTTTAGGTTTTTTGTATACTACTGTGATACCAAAAAATAATCATACTTTCGTAAAATTACGATCGATTAATTTTGTAGAGGAAAAACTGGTAAATAAAACGGAATTTAACTGGTAATAAATCGGAATATTACATACATATATTATTCGAATAAACGTGCACTCAACTCTGGACGGAGGTACGGGTACGGACTCTGTATGCCATACATGTGATGCGTGTGAACATGTTAACACACTGCCACGACACTCGATTCCGGTGTAAAGCAGCTTGCCAGAGGTTTATGGGCTACTTACCTTGCTATCTTTCTTGCAGAGGGAGGAATTACAACAAACTTCGAGTAATAAATAATACTAGAAAGGATGTAAAGTTAAAGTGTCGACTGACAACACAGACGAGAAAAATCATAATTAAGAATTATTTACTGGATAGGTACCTGTCAAATTCGTCTTCACACGCACACCGTCATGACACGTACGAGCACGAGTAAAGTGATAAAGTATTTGTATTCGAGTGCTTGTAATTGTACGTTGATAAATTTTCTCGTGTCTAGCAGTACACATTGCATGGCATAAATGTATCACCACCTTAAAATGTGCAATCCTTATTGTATTAAAAGAAAAACGAACAAATTTTTTTCCCACGGAATATAATCTATCCTTTTCCGGAGAAACATTACTTCTCAATGCGGTTTACTCGACTCGTTTTTATTTCAACCACAACACATAAGAATTGAAATTTGAATAACAACGCGCACGTAGTCTCTTTCGTTCTTCCCCAAACGCCTAACGATGAAATTTCCGATAAGATTAAGCGATTTCGGTCGATTTCCGTTGGCGTGGTAAGCCTTGAAAGGCGGTTTCGTCTGGATCTACTGGCCGCATCTTATCAGCCACTCTCGACAAAAATACAAATCTGCCCGCGAGTAATCAAAACAGGATGCGCGCACCCCTTATCATCGCTGTCGGTATTCGATCGAAACCGCTCCGTTTTAATTTCCTCGTAGAAGAAAACGGGGACACAGGCATCGACACACACCGGCGATCTGCATAGAACATAGGTCGACATTTCGCATATATAATTAATCTACGAACGCTTCGAATTCGTAGTGCAACGGGGGGACGCCCCCTTTCAGAGATCTATCGTGAAGTAAAAAGACTGTGGGGGACCGAGTACAATGTCTATGGAGATTATGTATAAAGATCGGATCAACAAAATGAATATTATCCAGTCTTTTAATCTAACAATATCAGTGTCAAGATATCATAAACCCCAGACGAATATACTCAAATTAATATGTCTCTGCATATATGTACTTCAGGGACAGGAATTACCTTCGTTTGCACAATCTTTACTTAATCCAATCGAATCCCTTTATGAGCAATAATCCTTCTGTATCAAAGAGAATTCTAATTAGAAACATTCAGGTCAGTTGGATCACTCATAAGCCAAATCAATCGACTTCCATGGCAGGAAGTACAACTAAGAAATATTAAACAGTATATTATATAGGACATAGATTTATTATCAATTGAAACACTTACGACAAAGAGAAGAAGTCGGTCGGTTCTCAGGTTCAAGAAACTAACACTTTGGTGTGTCGAATCGCTCTATTCTGACGCGACTGCCACAGTGGAAAATGTCGTATGTAGCCAGACACACCTTATTCCCCTTTGAAGTCATACATCATCGAAAATATATGCGTTCAGCCAACAGAGGCTGTATTGATAAATTACACTGGGATATTAATTTTACTCAATAATTTTGTAACGGTATTTATTAGGTGTACAAATTAATTCGTAAACCCCACAATTAAATCTTGACCCGCGAACGTCATCATTGTATTCGCCCGAGAACTGTCGTAAATGCAGTAGATGTGATGGGAAATATTTTCAAGACTAGACTGTAGTTTAGTTTCTCGTAAATAAACGACAAATCTATGAAAAGAAAGCCATGAATTAATTTGTACGCCTAATAAATAATCCCAGCCACTTTGCACAATGTATACACGTGACCACCTATATTTGGGTGAACATGTGTGGCGGTGCAAAGTGTCGTTAACTTCTGATATTGAATAGGACCATAGAAATTCTACATCCGAACAATCCGTCGCGACGGGGAATCGTCGGTTCCGTCGAGCATATTTCCACGAACGAGGTCGAACCGATCCCGCACAGCCTCCCGTAATGGACGCGGGCATTCGCGCGCGCGCGTCCGATGCGTCGTCGTGTTTCTCGTGGCCCCCAAGGAAAGAGAAGTCCGAGGAGGATAGGCGGAGTTCGCCCGAGCCAATCGACGAGATGCGCGCCGCCCACGTGTCAGCGGTTCCTCCCTGCAGACTCCGTGGTGCCTGCCCGTGTGGCACCAACACACCGCCGACGCAATCCTCCACGGTGTTCCACCCGGAATGATTTTCCATTCGGCCGTAACACAAAAGTGCCCCCCCCCCTGATGCACACCCACGCGACGGAGGCCATTGGTCCTCCTCCGATTGTTCGAAATATGTGCATGTATACGTACGGCCAGTGCTGGCGAACGATCGTTGCGAGATTTGTACCTGGAGAACACGTAGAGTTTGCGAAACTCTGGTTGGAGTGACCTTAATCGAACAATAACAGATTAATAACTAATAATGTATATGTAGTTGGTACCTGAAATGTCGATATCCTGATGGTACCAGACCCTAACACTTGGCCAACAATTATACATCGTCGATTAAAGCGATGGAAGTGGAATAGATGAACAGTATACCGTAAATCCTCGATGAGAGCTCGGAGGCTCCTCGGCACTGACAATAAGAGATACCAGGTGTAACGTTGTTTTTTTAATGAGATTTATTACAGTGATAGAGCTTGGAATATGGTCATTAGTTTATGAAATATTTAATGTTGAGTGCCGAGGAGCCTTCGAACACTCATCGAGGATATCCTGTACTTGGTATCTTCGATGTTAGATAAATGATATCGGTCCTTGAAGATCTGCCCAAAGATAGCACGATCCTCTATGCAAGTATCGTACCACCCTCGATATTATCACGGACCAAAGAAGATTCTTCGGGAGATCCGAGAATGAAAAATGTTCTCTTATTTACAGGTGGCTACAATCACTTACGTAGTCCCGTATGCCAAGACGAAAACCAGAGGGACGAAACCTCCCCGCCACCGCACAGCCATAGCACCCAAGCCCCGAACTCTCATTCCAGTACTCCGAACAGCAACAACAACAACAACAATAACAACAACAACACCGCGAACAACGCGTACATACACTTACGGAACTTAAATCAACTGAAAACGGAGAGTAAGTATAGGCCCCACTCGGAATACAGACTTTCTGAGTACATACTCTTCTCGATTATCGTCCCCAACTCGGATCCGCGCCAGGACAATAATCTTATAGTAAGAAATGCTTCAGATCCTCGTAAATTTGTTTTTTGCTCGAATCCCGAGCCTTGGCAATAAAAGCGGAGGGGCAACAAAGTATGCTCTTGGCAAGTTCCATGCCCCAGTGACGGGGATAACCCCTGGACAATAATCGTGTAGAACAAGCCAGGCGATAATCGAGAGGAACCTGTACAATGAAGCGAATAGAAGATATCCTGCAGTCTTTCCAGAGAAGCTCCAGTTGACAACTCGTATTCGATTGTAAAACGCTCGCTTTCCTTGATCTTACAGCGAACTACAGCAATCACCATATAACGGAGCACCTGCAAGGCGGTGGCGGAGGTCTGACGAGCGGTAACGATCTCGCGGGTACAGGAACGAATGAAACCGATCTCAGGGTCACGCAGACCGCGACGGAGAGTTACATGACCCCGGCTCATTATTCCGGTTACGACGAGGCGTCCGAGTATCATAGTCTGCCACAAGATCATCAGCCGCCCCATCCGTACAATATCGACGCTTCGCCTGAATTCTACAGCACCAGCGGAATTCAACTCGAGCCGAAGTATCAGCCGTCACCGTTCAAAAACTATCCCCGTGGTAGGTTGTACCCTTCAGTTTCAAGACGTATATTATTGAACGTGTCCGTCGTACGATGTGCTATTCGCGGAGGCATCGATTTCTCGATCGATCGTGTTATATTTACATATACAATTCCGCACAGGCCGCTATCATGAGGGATACAGCGAGAGCGGATACGGGCAATACGACGCGACGCCATTCCAAACGGTTCCAGGCAGCGGAAGCGGTGGTGGAGCTGGCGGCGTTACCGGCGACCAATGGAGCGTCGGTCCCATTGGAGAACATGTGTCCCATCATCCCGCGTTTCTCGCGAGTCTTGCTCCCAGGGACTCGTCGAATCCCCATCATCCCGCCTCCATTGGCAACAATCCCGATCAGAAGCCTCTGTTGCAGAGCGCGATGATCGCCGGTTATACAAGTGAGTCTTCCAAATTGTTGTTCGTCGCGATATCTTGTATTCTCTCGTTGTACGGGGATAGATGTGCTGATATCTATCGGGAAAATTTCTAGGCAGCGGACCCTGCTTCACCGGTTCGGGCCCCATTCAGCTGTGGCAGTTTCTGCTCGAGCTGTTAACGGACAAATCATGCCAAGGATTTATCTCGTGGACCGGCGACGGTTGGGAGTTTAAGCTGACCGACCCAGACGAGGTGGCACGTCGCTGGGGTATTCGCAAAAACAAGCCGAAAATGAACTACGAGAAGCTGAGTCGTGGTCTACGCTATTACTACGATAAGAACATTATACATAAGACCGCTGGAAAGCGATACGTCTACCGCTTTGTCTGTGACTTACAAAGTCTCCTGGGGTAGGTGTGCTTGAAAACCACTTGAAAAGTGATTTTTACCCATGTCATGATTCGCCCACGGTTATAGTCTGTTGGCCATACTTCGGCTTGCCGTTTAAGGATTTGTCTCGATCATTGCCCGTTTAATTGCAGATACAGTCCAGAGGAGCTCCACGCAATGGTGGACCTGAAACCAGAAAAGAAGGAAGAAGACTGAGTTTTTGTTACCGAGCGTGTTTAAGGACTGTGTCGTTGATCGAGGAATATATCGATTGTATATGATTCCTAGATATCGCACTGAAAAACTAAAGACGAAAACTGAACCATGTAACGAACAATGTGTAAACGAACAAACGATGGGAGGAGAACAAAAGCAACAGTGTATCGCTAACGAAAGCATATCTTCAGATATCCGGAAGACCGAGAAATCGCGTGAGGTCTTCTACGTTCAGATATATATATATATATATATATATATATTATATATTTTTAATGTTACATGATTTCTAAGCACTACGTCGAGCCACACGATACGTCTAAATTATTTATATATGTGTCCCATCATTTTAAACGTGCGTGTTATATCTCGTTGATAGATGACACCATATGTGATTGTTATTATTATAATTTTACTACAAATAAAGCCATTATACCATTTTATAGACGGCGAGCTTTCAATCCGACATTTCGATGCTTTTCTACGTGTAGATTATTCACTAAGTTTTTTTTTAGTATTACGAGAGTACCGTTCTCCGAGCTCGCTGGTCGCCACAACTGTAAACCACTCGTTTTATACTATTCATTGAACTCTCCTGCTATCACTTTCTCGATGTCTGATGTGCGACCGGATCATTCAGGTTCGAGAATTAGAATAATTAAGATCGTTTCGGGTGCGAAAAAGGTATGCTGTTAATTCCGCTGCAGGTTGTATGTTCTGACGCGTTTCTTATTTAACGAAATCGTTTCATTTCGTTGATCTCTATTACTTCCTAACGATAAAAAAAAAAGAATAAAATTGTTGTGCGGAGGAAAGGGCGACGTGCAACCAGTGTTCAATGATCATGTACGCGTGAAATAGTATTTGCGATAGAAAATATTGAACGAGCATCTGTGATTATATTAAAACTGTCAGTGAATCGTAAAAGATCTTTTCCAAACAATATTCGAGTGATTGTAGGTACAGGTTTTTTTTGGTATCTGACGCTACTTTCTATTTCAAATACCATCTTGCTCGTATTTGTGTAATACTTTGTACGCATGAAGACAAAAACGTCTACTTTCAAAGAAGAAAAAAAGTTACTTGTTAAATCTTCCAATCACGAAAGTCTACACCAAGAGACAGCAATAAGTAAAGTAGACGTTCTTTTAAGGGATACTTTTGCGATCTTCAATTGTATATAGAATATACACGTCCATGCGTAGAACACTGGGCGAAACACGTGTGTAGAGATGGAAAATTCGCAAATAATGTCACATTATTAGTGTCTGCGTGTTTCACCGTATCTGAACGAGCGTATTTTTATTAATACTTCTTCTTTTTTTTAATTCTACATTGTAAAAATGTTGTTCTGTTGGACGTAATTTGTAATAATGTCGATTATATTGCTACGTTACGAAGAATAAGACCGGGAGGATCATTTTTTACGCGCGTTACGTACCCATACGAGTACGTATGTAACTACGTATTTCTACGTATTATTAAGCTTCCCCTTTTCAATTGTGTTGTGTTGAACGTTCACGTGACAGAAAAACGAGAAAAAAAGGATGATAGAACGGCATTCGCTAATAAACGGTGTAAAAGACAAAAACTTATAGACGAGTGATCGTGATTCGATCCACGGTAATTGTTGAAATTTGGTTGACACGTTTGCCACTTAGATATTTTAAGGATTTTTTAAAAGAATTGTGCAAAATTCGGACAATATGGACAATGAAAAGGGTAAAATTTTCAAGGTAATTAAAATAATTGAAAAATGGGCGACGACAAAAACGTGTTAACTTCCTGAGACCAGAGATCTTGACATATCCGTTACAATTGTTAAGTTTTTCTATATGTAATATGGAATATAATTTAAACACATCTAATATTAATTATCAGGACGTAGTTAACAGTGTACTAATTTCGAAGGCGACTCACGAACGCAGACGTCGAACGAGAATCGATGGAAGCATTACGGTATATGCATTTCGAATTTTTACGACCATCAATAGGGTACTACGCGTTACGCGCACTATCATCTACGATTCGAAGTCCTTCCTTTTGTGCACACAACTGAACGTTCGTAAATTGTATTTGAATACTCTTAGCAGAATAAAAAAAAGAGAGAACAGAAGTCAGTTATTGTATAAAATTCCACGTATTCTGTGTGTAAAAGTATTCGATAATCGTTTTCCACAATTTACGCCAAGCCGCAAAAGCGACATGTGAAAATTCTTTAGTAGTTGCAATAAAATAAAGAAATTTTTATAAATATGTCGTACAAGGGGCCCGTTTTATTCGATATCCTTTTGAATAATATTCAAATAACATTATCGTCTAACCGACAATCGGTAAAGTCTAAGGTGACAGCTGATTGGCTTATTTGAAACCACTTGGCAAATCACAGTTGACAATGCACCCTTGAAATGCTACGGTCGTAACTGCATTCGAAACATAATATCAAATCAGTCAATGGTATCATATCCAGTCACCATCAGGTAATGGTAAACAAGATAAAAATTAAATGTACCAGATAACATTATGTTGGTTTTTAATCAGTTTAATATTACTTTACAGCATACAGTAGTGAAAAGATTTGTTTTGCATCAACTACCATCACTGGTCGAGCGTTGTCCCCAGTAAATAGTTCAATTCTTTATTACCCCGACATTTAGTTTAATGGACTAAAATAACATAAAAGAGAATCGAAATTTAATGTCAATCTACTGTTTTATGAGAATATTAAAATGGACACGTCTATAGTTGCAACATCGAACGTGACCAATCTTGCGGAATGTGTATTGGAACTAGTGCGTAGAAAATTGTGAAAATAACTGTGACTTTACTAAATACTCATTCCGAAATTTTTATTTTTTAGGTATTGAATTCATTAAAGGCAAATGCTACATCGATTGCAATACGATTTCACACGGAAATACGAAAAATTCAAGTAGTAGATAATGGCATAGGGATCTCAAGGGAGAAATTGAACGCTATTGCAGAGTATAACGCACAAAACGAACCTCGGAATGTGCAAGACATTTGTAACTCCAACAAACAGACACTTGCAAATATTCGTAGATTTTCTGATGCTTTGATAATTACTTCTAGACGTCACAAGTCGTCTAAAACATACATGAAGGCATACACAGTGTTACAGTGAATATATTGTGCATCAGTGTTCTTACATATGAACTAATACTCTTCTTGTGTTTGCAGGTTTTTAAAGTGTGCTGTGCACCTAAAATTATTAGAGTTCAAAGAAGACCATCCATTGGAACTACAGTAAGCATCTATGGATTTCATGAATTATCATTTGACAAATGGAATATACTCTCAATGTATTTATTAGTTGGAAACATTGCCATAGTTAATCTACAGGTAAATTAAACTTCACTCATTTTTTATGCATTGACCTTTCCGTATGATTAATACATCTTCTTTATTTACAGGTATCATTTTCTATCAGAGATGATCAAGGAAAGAAAGTTATTATGATAATCTCTAAGCCCCATAAGCCAATAGAAATCTTTAAGTCATTATATCGTAGAGAAGTATCATTTAATAATGTGTGGTACATTGAAAATGTGAATGAAGATAGCACTAAATTCTGTGCATTCATTGGATTAGCTAATACAAAGCTAAATGCTAGACAGTATATTTTTTTGAACAATAGACCTGTTCATTGTCCTTTGATTCTCCAAGTGATTTCAACTGCCTTTATCACTATATTAAGATCCTCTGTACAGGCAAGATCATCAAGAAGACATCAGATACGAAAAAATCAAGCTATTTTCATTTTGTTATTTATCTCATGCAGAGATTATATTTTCACAGTAGAAAAGGGAAAAAAAGTTTTAATTTTACCTTCTATTCAAGATTTACTATTAAGCATTCGAAATGAAATACTAAATATCTTTACTAAAAGCACCATGCCCCTTTTTGATAGGGTTTCAAAAAATGTTGGGAGACATAAGAATTCGATATACAGTTATGCAAATAATACAAATAATATTACAACATGGTTTGAGAAAACACTGAATCCTCACCAATTGTTTCTCCAGAAAGGTGGCATACTGCACACATTCTGTCGCATTGTCACACGGAAAACTACAAATTTCAGGGTACCGTTACTTCATGAAACCACAATTGATAAACAGAATGTATCCCTATTATGTTATTCCGACCTAACGAATATTAACAGCGTTAATACACAGAGTATAAGTCAATTAACAAGAAACGAAATAACTGACGTTCAACTTTTTACACCCGATTCGCGAGACAATAAATTAGTCAAAGAAACTTATGCACTGACACTTCTATCAGAGTGGTCCAACTGGACCCATCCCGATAATGGATCAAACCGATTAAAGAAAACTAATAACTTTGATAGTACCACGCTGTTTCATAAACATTATGATTTCTTGCCAAAAAAATTGCATAAACTTTTATGCGGCAACACCAAGTTGACGAAGACGGATGTTTTAATCAAATCTGGTGGAAGCGTGACTTCAAGTAGATTGAAGTCTGGATTGCAGAGTAAGTGTCTATGTTAAAACATATTGTTTATTCAATAATTTGATACTGAAGATACTAGTATCCGTTGAGACATTAAAATTCTTTTAGTTCCAGATACTTTGCTGCACCACGAAATGGTTGTACGACCGTGCAAAGCTGTGCAACGATTGCGTGAATTTAGATTAAAGAAGGAGCTTCTAGAATTTGTAGAAGTAACTCTTTTAAGAATTTCATATATTCTATGAATTAATTTCCATTCTAATGACAGTACTAATTTTTTTTGTAGATATTGGGTCAGGTAAGGAACGAATTTATAGTAGGATTAGCAATTCAAAATGATTGGAAGGTGTTACTCTTGATGGACCAACATGCTATTCATGAGAGGATACGATATGAAAATTTACTTCATAGTAAAGAAAACGAATTTTATATTAAAATAGTATCTAACAAACAGTCACAAATGATAGTGTGCTATTAATTTGTAGAGTACAAGTCGCAAACTAGAAACCAATTGCTTTCTACCAAACTGAGAGATCCTATTGTCATACAGTTACCTGTAGATAAATGCAATTTACTTATATCAAATAAGATTCAATTAAAAAGGTTTGGAATAAGTTTCATTGCCATAAACGATAGCACGATGGCAGTGCATACAGTGCCAGAATGTTTAAAAAAAGATAGATATTATGATGAGGTCAAGTTAAAATTTAATCTACAAAGTCTTTTAAATGAAATATTGCAATACTTCACAAAGGACAAACATCATGGACTCAATGATCTGCCACACACCATTCACAATGCAATTGCAATGGAAGCTTGTCACGGTATGTGTAATACACTAACAGTGTCATAAGTAAAATACACAATGCATAAAACATAAATATTCGAAGTGTATATTTTTTAGTAGCAAATATTAACATAGTAACAATCTCATTCGTTTGTACACAGCATCGTATTCGCTATCATCTAATGTAAGAGTATTTTAGGAGCTATAAAGTTTGGAGATCCACTAACGCTGCAGCAATGCAAGTGGCTCTTGAAGTTATTAAAGAAGACAAAAATTCCCACACGGTGTGCTCATGGCCGGCCATCTGTAGTGCCTATACTGGAGCTCTCAGAATTAGATAAATGGAACAAGAAATCTTGTCAGGTATGTAAGCACAGTACATATTACGTTTAGGTAACAGGTATCTAAAAAATTTCGAAACAGATATTTCATACATTATGCTAAACTTAATTTTTACAAACTCAACCATATAGAAGGACTTAGAATGCGTTTATATTAAAAGAGAGGAAGCATCTAATTTCTATGCCATTATACATGAATAATAATTACGTACATATTTGATTTACAAATTATCAATTTCTAGTTAATATTCATATAATATTCAAGTGTAATTTTGGTCAACTAAGTTAAACATCAGGGTACGCAGAGATCAAGATATCCTTTCCGAAGTAGTTGACCCTGCTCACGAAAATCATGAATTCTGTTCCTCCAAGTGAGACTGGACAGGCATTGTTAGGTCGAGTGAAGAAGCACATTGTATACAGAGCAAACTCCAATTCTGGTGATGTGCCAACAAATACTGTGCTGACTGGTTGTACTATTCCATTCAATGATGATCGTACTTTGAGAACTGCTCCCTTCTGTAATCGGTAATCAGTTTACAAAACAAATCTCCCATGAACTTTAAACGCGCAAACAAAAGTACTGAATACTCTAGATAACTTACGTCGCCGAGTTTGGCTTCCTTGATGTATCCAAGATAATTGATTTTCTTCTCCGCTTCTTGCTTAGCATAGTAAATCCAATTGTGTAAGCCAATTATGTCCGAGTCGAATTGTTCAGCTAGGAATACCGTTTCGAAGCCAGAGCTGGATGCCTCTCTATCGGTTCGTTTGAACAGAGAGAACCACATACGTTTCAGAGTGTCTTTAAATTCGTATTCGTCATCTTGAATGTATCCCTTCTCAGCTAAGAACTTCATGGTGGACTTGACCAAGTCGGTGTCGAGAATCTTGTCAACGAGTTCCGTTTCCTCTCGGCGTTCCTCAGGAGAAATTGTTTCTTTCGTTTTAACATCCAGCTCGTAGTTGTCGTGCAGAGCTAATACGGCTTTAACAGTTGGAAGGTCGTAGGCTTCAGGTTTAACATTCAGTAGGCTGAAATATGAATAGACATGAACATCGTTATAAGTTCTGGTTTCATCCTTCTTCTGACCTTGTAAATTCATGGTTATATACTTAAAAGCATTATTGTCCTTTTCCTTCTCATATAAGATTTCTGTTAACTTCTTGATGTCATCGTTGGACGTGACGAATCCTAGAGGATTGGGATTGTTCTGGGGAGCATCCTGAGGGTTCATATTATTAGCTGGAGCGTTGTTGGTACCCGCATTATTTTGAGATGTTTGTGGTGTCTCAGCGGCAGGTTGAGCTGCTGGTTGAGCCGCTGGTTGAGCTGCTGGTGGAGCTGCCGGTTGAGCTGCTGCAGCTGGACCAGCAGCAGGAACAGCTGCAGCTGGTTCAGAGCCTGGAGCCGGTGCGGTTCCATTGTTATAGTAATTGTTATAAGTAATTTGTGTATGTGGACCACCAGCCTCCGAGGTGCCGCTAGTTCCTCTGGTGCCATAAATTCCTCCAGGTATTATCCTGTTCACTGCCGCGTTCACGCCAGCGCTGACACCGGCAAAAACGAACGCTTCCTTGGCCAGCTGTCCAATGCCAGGTCTTGATGACTGCTGAAGGAGTACCGTTTGTTGAGGGACCTGTCCCATGGATGGACTGAACGACTGTCCGAACGAAGATCCATAAGACGGCTGTCCAAATCCAGGACTCTGTCCGCCGTAAGACGGATTGCCGTATGATGGTTGCCCTCCATAAGGCGCGTGCCCTCCGACAGAAGGATTGTAATAACCTTGGCCTGGTGGTGGATTGTATCCGTGGCCAACCGACGGATTGTAACCTTGACTCACTGGTGGATGATTGTATGTTTGTCCCACCGATGGATTATAAGGGCCATTAGATTGTGTGTTTGTATTGTAAGGGTTGTTGGCTGGTTGACGGGGGTATCCACCTGAAAACGATTGTTCGTCACGTATCTAAACACCTTTTTACTCTCCCCACAAATGTAGAAACTATTATATACCTGACGGAGTGTACCCGGACTGGACATTCGTAGCGCTGGCTTTCGCAGCTTGTTCGTTCACAGGAGCGGACGGCTTAACTGCGGTATTGGTACCGGTAGCAGGTTTCTTGTCCGGCACGTTCCATCCTATTTTATCGGGACTAGATCCACCTAAAGTCGAAGTTACCAGTTAGTTCAGAGAATAATCGTCGTTTCACTGTGCCAGTGGGTGGGTTCGAAGCATCGGCGGGGACAGATATGAAACCCGATGCCTGTATAATCAATCAATAATACGACACGTGTGTCTCTCGTAAACAGACAAATGACTGTACATTACGAAGCACAAGAAACAATTCTATCTCGAATCACTACTGTGCATACGATTGTATCGACCGAACTGGCAAAAACAGCATCTCTGTGGTAAACAGAAATTAAAAACGCATTGTGCTGCCAGGAGAGATCGTAATGAAACAGGAAGAGCAAGAGATGTATGAATATTCTCAAATACGAGTATATATATATATATATATATGAAATTACCTTGATTCTGTTGGTGGGGTGAGCCGTGTGAAGTATGGGACGTACGTGGTCTCGGTGTCGTCCTTGAACGACTCGACCATGAACCCCATCCACCGGAACTTCCGCTTCGCCCTCTACCTGATTTAGCGGCCTCGACGTCGACTGTTCAACACACCAGATAATATTAAGATTCACGATGTAACACCGTTTTATCGTCGAGAGACTTTGTCAGAATTGTACGTACACCGACGGATTTCGTGCGAACGGAATTACCAACTGCCGCCGCTGCGCGGAATCAGCGAACCGTGAAACGAATGGAATCACCGAATACAATCGTTTCCACGATTACGTATTCGCGCGATAAATCAATGGGATGGGGAAATGAGGAGTAGCGATGCGTTCAGCAGAATAGAAAACGTTGAAATCCATTTGACACGAACGGACCGCTCAATTTTCCCTGATAGCAAGCGCGACGAACGATTCCGTGTCACGCGGCGGCTAATAATTCCATAATGTTCCACCCACTGATTGTGAGCGAACCCGCCTATCGTTCCAGGATTGATCGTGTTACGGTCCCTAACAATTTAGCAATTCGCTAAATCAAATAATGGTATATCGTTAACACGGCCACCTGATTATTTACATGGAACGCGTGTTCGGAATCGTTCCGCTCTCGTATTCCTAAGAGGGCCCTTGTAACCATTTTATCAGATTGCAAATTTTCTGCACTCGTAGCGTTATTATGCTATTTACATATACTTCCACCGCGATTCCGAGTCGTGCGAAGCAGAGACAAACTCAACCGTTCTAGTTAAGTACATTGTTCCGAGAACAAACGTTACATAAGATGTCATTTTTTATTCCTATCATCATGATCTTTGTGTTTCAACAAGTTTCTATGAAAATGAACTCCGGTATTCTGTGTTCTTATACAACTTAATATTTTGCCTGTATCCGTGTACACATTACCGGCCAACAGTATGGGAGCAGAGTTCATGACCGATGCAACAGTAATTCGTTATTCTGTTACGATGTAATAATAGTTACCGAATGACTAAATATATAAATCATTTCCAATCAGTATTAGTACGTTACTTTTTATCAAATCTTTACAGAATAATATTTTTCTCTTAAATTATCAGACCTGCTCTCATAGTTTGGCCAGTAGTATTATTTCCCATTTTGTGTACGGTTTTCACGCGACAACGTGTGTCATCACCGTCGGAGCCGTGGGTCTTAGTCATAAGAAACACGTCATCGCGGTGAATTTTACCAAACGGAGCTGGATCACGCACCCGGAACGGATTCTAGGCTTCGCGGAATCGCTTAGAATTTGTTAGAGACTTCAATGTCAGAGCCAGCTCGGCCACGACTTTCTAGAAGTCTCTGCGCGAGGCTCTTCTGCGACGTGTTCTCCAGTCCCATCAAATGTCAGAGGAGGGACAAGTGAATAATCACGCGTGTTGGTGGTCTCCACGGTCCGAGAGAGCAATTTGCTCTCCAGTGATCTTGTTACGATCTGTTTACTTGCAACTCCGTGATGCAATTCCGAGTTAAAGCTAAATTGATCGCTTTTCTGCGACGCAGATCATCGACCTTAAATACTAAATTGTCACAGGCTTAGAAGTTCCTAGAAGACGCGTTAAAGTGCACTATCATAACAGTGTGATCCTCGAGTACTACCGATCTAACAGGTTGAGATTCGAGCAACGTGAACAGCGCCTAGTTTCCGTGGACACGCGTATAAATTTCACTTTTGAGAAAGTTTCTCGATCTCTCGAGCTTTCGTAGGATTCAGATAAAGGGAAACATTAATTAGTATACATTTAGATACAAGATAAAGAAAAACGTTGGTATACATTACATTTAAGAAATAACTAACGAATTACACTTCGAGGTAATGTTATTACGCCAATCAACCACGTCTGGCATATTATCACGGACCGGGGATATGAACGTCAGCACAGAACAGATCGCTCGTTGAATTTACAAGCTCTTTTTACGATCCGATGATAAGTAACGATTTACTTTACTTACCGAACGCGAACAAGGCGATGATTGTACAGATCACGATCAGCTTGATGTTCATGCTACCTTTCTGTGTTCTTCCGGTGCTTGCTGTTTATTTTGTTTTTATTTTTTTCGTTTACGCGAGTATTGTACAGTGACGCGTGGATACGAGACCTCCGTAAAGATCGATGCTAACTGCTCGACGGCTAGCCCGTTACTGAAACACTTCCTACCAAGAATCACACTTGCACACACGCTGAAACCCGTTCAGAATTGCAGCGTGACACACACGCTGAGCTTTCTCTTTGCATCGATCCTCGATGCGATACGTCGAGTGGTAGGGATCCAATAGAACGATCTAACACCGGGCGTTTTATAAGCGGAACGAGCGAAATTTCGTGGGGCAACCGTTGTGGAGATCACATGGCCCTGGCTCGCAAGGACGTTGCTCTTTGGATACACGCACCTAACATGTCGCTATTTTTTTGTATTTAATGAATGTTACAAATAAGAAAGGAACTTCTGGTTTTATCTTCTTACTCTTATACAAGTTATCCATTTTATTTTACTCTTTTAAACTATGTAATTACACATTCAATAACACCTGTCCGCTTTTGTGTGTTTTAGGGTAAATTAAATTATAGATCATTGAAATTATACGGTACCAAAAACATTCGAGGATAATTAGGAGGTTCTAGAACCATCGAATAACCGGGAGGAAAAACTAACTATTTAGTATCTGTGTTCAAATAACTTTATTTTGTTATTATAACATATAAGTAAATAAATAGACCGTTTAGTATTATATAATTCTCAGTGAATCTTTAATATTGTTAATAATAGTTATATCATGTACAATTATGCTGTACATTACATTAAATGTTTTTACGGATACTTGGGTTATTCTACATATATTAGAACACTGGAAGGCCCAGATCTATAACTTCGTTTCCATAATACGTAAAGGAATGCGTGTAAATGTTAAATTTAGTACCACCAAGCGAAACTGGGCATAGACTGTTTGGTCTTGCATAAAAGCATATCGTGTACAAAGACATTTCTAATTCAGGCATTGTGCCCACGAATATTGTCGCGTTTGGTCTAACGAGACCGTCCATTTCGAAGTTCAATTTCAACAAGGAGGCAGTCTGCAACAATAAATATATTAAAGAATGAACACTGTAATTGGTGTAGCGGATATTATCTTATGTTTACTTAGTTACTTACAGTTCCAAGATTCAATTTATCTACATAGCCCATATAATTTATACGCTTCTTAGCTTCCTGTTTTTCAAAGTACAACCAGTCTTGGGCGCCAATAATGGCTGTACCATAGTTTTCAGATTCGAATATGCGCTCGAATCCGCAAGTACTTCCACTAAACATTGTGAACCAAATACGACGAAGAACATCTTTCCTTTCGAAGTCGTCGGGATCAATGAATTCACGATCCGCTAACCATTGCATGGCCGAAGCCATAACGTTTGTATTCAAGAAAGTGTCCATTAAAAGATTCTCGTGTTCGCGTATCTCTTGAGTACGATTGAATTTTTTCTGGGAATCGTGCTCATAACTGTCATATAATGCCTGTGTCACATAGATTGAGGGATAATCCAACAACGTCGGTTCTACCTCGAATAATCTAGAAAATAAAAATAGGCACAACCAGTCAGGTAATTGAAATACTAACAGTGTTACTGTGCATGGTAATTGTAATATGGTACTCACGGCTGTGCAGCTTCGTCAGTTATGTTGGGAGACGTAGCACGGTTCTGTAAATTTAATTTTATGTATTTAGATATATTAAGTGACTTTTTAAACAAATCTTCCGTTATCTGTAAAAGTTCATTATCAGAAATCCTGTAGAAAAATGTATTGTCCACATTGCTGGAATTGGTGGTTGAATTTTCGTTACTGCTTGTTCCTGATAGACTAGATTGTGCAGTGGGTACAGCTGCATTTCCGATTGTAGTAGATCCACCAAACATAGTTCCATCATTTCCATTTGTAGATCCACTTACTGAACTAGATACTCCATTATTAGGAACGTTCGTGTTATACATATTACTGGATACTCCATTGTTAGGAACACTTGTAGGATATGTATTCCTAGTTCCTGATGAAGGAACAGAGTTTATGCCTGTAGATGGAGTAAATTCTCCAGCATTCGTAGGATTTGTAGTACCGTTCACTCCAGGCAGAGTATTAAAGTATTGATTATTGTAAGTAATATGAGTTGTAGTTGATGGATTGGTGTCTGGTTTACTTTCAACATAATGATGGGTATGAGGATTTATCAATCTATTCACTCCTGCGTTAATTGTTGAAAACACAAGTGCTTCTTTAACCATTTGACCTATACCTCTACCAGAGTCTTGCTGACCTGGTACCATTATGACGGTTTGACCGGGTATAAACGGCTGTGCTGCAGGTTGTGCAAAAACGTGTGGTTGTTGGGGATAGTAAGCTGGTCCAGCCGCACTGTGAACACCGCCGGAAGGATGTACCGTGTAAGGATTTCCCATTGGCATTGAACTCGGCTGATAAGTAGGAGTATGGTAAGAAGGAACCGACCAAGGACTACTCGGTGGTCCAGAATGGGGATAAGCAGATTGTCCACCGAAGGGTGGTGGACTGTAATGAGAGCCCATTTGTGTTGGATGAGTTTGTGGATATACATGATCTTTGAACCCAATTGGAGTAGGTTGAGACCCCGGCGCAGCCGGACGATTTAAACCTGTATAAGGATTACTCCATGGAGGGTTTGTTTGAGTTGGTACAGTTATACGACTGTCACTTCCATGCTGATGGCTCCATGGATAATGTGTCGGTCTCGGCGTACTTGGTCGATTAGTACCCAAATAGGGATTACTCCATGAAGGATTTGTTTGACCTGGTGTATACGGTGTATTGCTTCCTATAATATACATATATTTTATTATACACATAAAGAAATGTCATTACTATAACTTATTTTAATATACCTTGATTCTGGTGTACGCCTACAGGATGTACAACTTGTTCTTTTGGTGCAGATGGTTGATAAGGGGATGAGGTTTGTTTCCTTTCAGTCGTGACTCCTGGTTTTACACCGCCATTTTGACCAATGGTTGAATACACAGACGCCGGATATGATGTTCCAACTGACGAGTCAAAAAATTCATAGTTTATGTCCAGTATAGCGTATTGTATATTTCAAGTATATAAAATTTACCCGGCCGTTTAGCTCCACCACCCTCAGCATTCAGGAAATTTGTATTAGTGTCTTTATTTTGCTGATGTGGTACTTGACCTCAAATTATAAAAAAAATAATTAGTACCTTTGACACGTTTAGTACGATTAGTGATACATATTTAGTAGTTTAACTTACCAGACGACGGACGAGAAATAGAACTTCCTCCTGTTGAGGTTCCAAATCCAGTAGGCGTTCGACTTATTGATGTTGGTCCATGTGACACTGGTTTGGAATTGGTTGAAGACCCATAAGATCCATAAGCAGTGGTATGTGATCCAGAGCTACTCCCATGAGATGAACTTCCACCGTATGATGTTCTATGAGAACTAGAACTCCTTCCATAACTATGGCTGGAGGGCTTTGACGATCTGCCAGAAGATCTCCATTTTGCATTGATACTATCTGCAGAAATATAATATTGACTGTTATCCACAGATAAAACAACAGATCCTTAAATAAAAATTTAAATACTATTTATTAATACTTACCAATTGCAGAAATTACGAGTAGAAGTACGAGGAAAAACGTTTTAAATCTCATAATTTTCTAACAAGCGTAATAGTCATAGAATGTCGTATTCGGCAAACCGATGTTTCTATACTGGCACTTCGGTTTATCAAGCTACTTTTTCCCCGTAATTGCATTACTTCTTGCAATATTATCTACGCAGCCTTTCTGGGAACTGTATGTATATCTATAGTAAGAGGTCACTGTTGATGACCTCTTACAGATATCACTGTTTCCCATTACAACTGATGTAGTAATAGAAACGTAATTTCATAATAAATCTTTTATTTTATCTCGTGAGAATAACCTTCTGCAGAGTATACATGTTTTGTAAACAGGTTTAAAAATTATTCAATATATATATAAACATATAGTATAAACTACAACAATTTTAACAAATATTCAAAATTATTGTAAATTGTTTAAAGTTAATTTCTTTGCGTAGTGAAAACAATCTATATCACAAACCTTCACCTCTGTACTATATAGTATTTAGAAGTACATATAATATAATTAGGAGTATAATATTAACACTTAGTCGACCGAATAAGGAGATCTCCTAATCGACGTTTCGCGCGCGATTGGCTAAGTGTTAATAACATAGCCTTCTAAATTTATAAAAATACTGAAATTTATCATTTTTCAAATGTGTGTTTAAAGAATTCATTCCTCTTTTGCAATGTATCTGTCCAAAATTTTTTCACTTGGATAGTCTGGAAGTGATAGCTGACGGAATCCTTCATCGTCCACAAAGCAAATTTCATGACCATCCTAAAATATTTGTTCATAACTATTTAGAACATGTTTTCCAGAGTGGTGATCCAAGTATACTTACTGGGTCTGCAAGAATAATAACTCTCACAGAAGCTTTTCCTGGTGTGTCTAAAATGATTAAGTCAGTTAATATTGTATTTTCACTGTTTTTAATCCTTCTCTGAATTTCTGGCTGTTGATCATAAGAAACAGAAAATGCTATACGTCCATAGGCCTCAGCATGGTTAACCTGAGTGCCTGAAGATAAATCGGAGAATATTTTATTTTAGATCAAATTCGAATGCTCACTATAAGAGATCCTTTCAAAAAGCTTACCAATATCATAGAATTCAAGTTTAGCTTGATCTTCACTGTACCCTAACAATACATTATTCTCTGTTTGATTAAACACTTTCAATTCCAGAATATCTTTCCAGTATGCAATAGTTTTTTTAAGGTCTGAGCTAAATAAAGTGACTTTCTCTACTGGATCTGTTAAATAGAAAAACTATTAGGATAAATTATACTTAAAAGTTAAAAAAAATTATCATGTTTCATCAATACCTTTATCCTTGGGTTGTGATTCATTGATAAGATAATACTTGTATCCACCTGGTGCCTCAAGGATATATTTATCATTTTCCTCGTTTATAGGCCAACCACTTGAGCGTGCTCTCTCAATTGCTTCTTTGGACCTAATTGTTATCCCATGAAAATCATTTCCAGGTTCGTATTCCTTAATCCCATAGTTATAAGTTAATTCTATCACAAAGTGAGTATCTTCTGGACCATATCCTATCATAGTTTTGCTCCACCGGTTTGCATATGGTCTATATGTAAACACATAACATTTCATTTGATTAGAATTTTATTCTAATTAATCATTAGAACTGTAGCAGAAAATATTAAACATAGAAGTAATTACAAACCCGTTGCAGGCAGCATCACAACCGTCAGCAAATTCTTCATGGCGTAATACCTACAAAAAATACGCTGTATCAGCTAATAATTCGAATTATTCTTATTTTATATATATAGTTACCTTCATTCCAAGAATATCCCGATAAAACTTCGCCGTTAATTTGCGGTTTGGTATTTTAAACACATAATGAAGAGCTCGTCCAGAAATCATTTTTAACAGCCCAATTTTCGAATTGTTTTCCACAAAAGTCGAGAAACGTGCAGAACCTATCTACCACTATCTACAGATAAAAAACGGTACCTCCACACAGCGGATTAAACGCATACACTATACAGTCTGCGCTCACTTGCTACAGTTGTAGAAACAAGAACCAACCAAACTCGAGAGTTGCACGAACAACAGTAATAAAGACCATGTTTCAAGCGCATGTTGACTCAATCATTTCACTATCGTCCACTCTCCTGTCACCTATAGTAGCCCCTTATGGAGCGGCAACCCCACTTGCAACAGATTTCGATTACATTTACACCGCTGAACGGGCATCATTTTTCCTCGTCACGCATTAAATTCGAAGTATAAAGAACGTAGAATAATACTCTCTAACGGCTGGGAACCAGTAATAACAAGAACATTGCTAAAATCACATTTATTTGCAACGGTTAACACTGTACCCCGTCATGCGTACCCTGCTTAGTTCACTTTGAACAACTATTACAACGTTACACTAACAGCTTTCGTCTTGACAAAGCATTCGATTTGTAGCTTAAAGAACGTAGATTAATGCCCTGCCATTGACAATAACAATAAACGACGAGAACATTGTTAAAATCGCATTTAAACATGGAATACCACTATTTTTCGACCGGTGGCGCCACCGGTGGCAATTCGCTCAAACTGCTAGCCAAATCATACCGACAGGTGAGTGAGAATTTCTAGTGATGGAAAAATGCGAATATCTCAGTAATTAGGCCCTGAAAATGAACGCTGTTAGTCTCAAATTATTCCTGAGGACTTAATGCATCAACCGAATACTGCAAAACCCCAGAATTAGTCAAATTAATTATGCCTGTAATACCGCAGGTGCCTCATGGAGCGGCAACCACAATTCGATCGCATTTACACCGCTGAACGGGCATCATTTGTCCTCGTCATGCATTAGATTGGAAGTTTAAAGAACGTGCATTAGTACTTTCTAGCGGCTGGGTACCAGTAATTACAAGAACATTGTTAAAATCACATTTATTTGCAACGGTTGACACTGTATCTCGTCATGCGTACCCCAGTTAGTTCACTTTGGATAGCTCGTACACCGTTATACGGACAGCTTTTGTTTAGCTGAAGCACTGAATTTGTAGCTGAAAGTATGTAGATTAATGCACTCTTATTGATAATAACAATAAACGACGAGAACATTGTTAAAATCGCATTTAAACACGGAATACCACTATTTTATAACCGGTGGCGCCACCCGTGGCGAATCGCGGAAACTGCTAGCCACATAATTGGCTGGCAGTTTCAGCGATTCGCCACGGATGGCGCCACCAGTCCAAAAATAGTGGTACTCCGCAATTAAATGCGATTTTAACAGTGTTCTGGTCGTTTATTGTTATTATCAATAACAGTGGATTAATCTACGTACCTTCAGCTACAAATCGAATGCTTGATCAAGACGAAAACTGTTAGTGTAACGTTGTAATAGTTGTTCAAAGTGAACTAAGCAGGGTACGCATGACAGTGGTACAGTGTTAACCGTTGCAAAGAAATGTGATTTTAACAATTTTCTTGTAATTACTGGTTCCCAGCCGTTAGAGAGTATTATTCTACGTTCTTTAAACTTCGAATGTAATGCATGACGAAGAAAAGTGTTGCCTGTTTAGTGGTATATGTAATTGCAACAGGTTTCGATCGGGTTTACACTGCTAAACGAGCATCAGTTTTCTTCGTCATGGATTACATTCGAAGTTTAAAGAACGCAGATTAGTACTCTCTGGCAGGTGGGAACCAATATTACGAGAACATTGTTAAAATCTCAATTGTTTGCAACGGTTGACCCTGCATCTCGCGATGCATACCCCATTTAGTTCACTTTAAATAGCTCTTCCAACGTTCTATGGACAAGTTGCGTCTTGATCAAGCATTCGGTTTGAAGCTAAAAGAACGTAGATTAATCTTCTGTCATTGAAAATAACAATAAACGACCAGAACACTGTTAAAATAGCATTTAATCGCGGAATACTACTATTTTTCGACCGGTGGCGCCGCCCGTGGCAATTCGCTCAAACTGCTAGCCAAATTATACCGACAGGTGAGTGAAAATTACTAGTAATGGAAAAATGCAAATATCTCAGTAATTCAGCACTTAATATGAACGTCATTAGTCTCCAATTGTCCCTCAGGACTTAATGCATCGACCCAATAGTGCAGAACCCCTGAATTAGTAAAATTAGTTATGCCTGTATTACCGTAGCCCCTTATGGGGCGGCAACTCTAATTGCGAGATATTACGATCGCATTTACACCGCTAAACGGGCATGATTCTTCTTCGTTTTGCATTAGATACAACGTTTAAAGAAAGAGAAATACCATTCTATAACGGCTGGACACTAGTAATTACAAGAACATTGTTAAAATCGAATTTGTTTGCAACGGTTGACTCTGTATCTCGTCATGCGTACCCCGGTTAGTCCACTTTGAATAGCTCTTTCAACGTTATATGAACAGGTTACGTCTTAATCAAGCATTCAGCTTGAAGCTGAAAGAACGTAGATTAATCTCCTGTCATTGAAAGTAACAATAAACGACCAGAACATTGTTAAAATCGCATTTAATCGCGTAGTACCACTATTTTTTTGACTGGTGGTGCCATCCGTGGCGAATCGCTGAAACTGCTAGCCATATAATTGGTTAGCAGTTTGAGCGAATTGCCACGGATGGCGCCACCGGTCAAAAAAAATCGTGGTATTCCGCAGTTAAATGCGATTTTGACAGTGTTCTGGTTGTTTATTCTTATTTTCAATGACAGGAGATTAATCTACGTTCTTTCAGCTTCATACTGAATGCTTGATCAAGACGTAACCTGTCCATATAACCTTGGAAGAGCTATTCAAAGTGAACTAACCGGGGTACGCATGATGAGATACAGTGTCAACCGTTGCAAACAAACGTGATTTTAACAATGTTCTTGTAATTACTGGTTTCCAGCCGTTAGAGAATAGTAATCTACGTTCTTTAAACGTTGTATCTAATGCAAAAC